>NC_142937.1:36211355-36228855 GCF_046866305.1 Octopus bimaculoides
TGCATACTCCCACTTCATGGTTTCCTTCGAAATCCGTACATGATGGTGCTCCGATACGTCTAGAGACAAATGCATACGCAGTAATATCTGGACGAAAGGCAAAGTGATTGCGAAAGCAGTGATTATCTGTTTTGTGCATCTTTCGTGCGGCACGTTTCCCCTCAGCTCTTATCCTTGACCAAGCTGTAGTCGATGGTTAACCGGAGATTGAGATTGTGTTCTTATCCTTCAGCATGTTATGAAGCGCCCTGTTTGTCGTACAATGTTTGTCCTGGATGAGAAATAGGTTTAGATTTCTTCAGAGGATTAGTTTAGGATATCAGTGATGATAGCTTCTGATTAAAAACTGGACATCGACAATAGCTTTCTGAGCAGTCTCTACTAGAGAAATTTTAGTTCTGAAATTTTGAAAATTTTCCAAAATCCTTGACATAGCAGTGCCACAGGTGGACATTATCGGCTCGGGACAAGCTCTAAAAGGTCTTAACGGATGATTATGTTCGAGATGTGTGCAGGGAGAGATACAGGCAAATACGCAATCCTGTGTCGTCAATGCACTAGCAGTTGTATGCTTATGTCAAATGGCTTCTGCGGCGCTGAATCCGGCTGTCAGCCCTGTCTGCAGTGAAGATCGACTCACCTCCTTTCTTTGGTAAAGAAGGGAATCAAATCTGTCTCTTCTCAGTGGCGGTACGAAAGAGACTGTATCGTACTGGTGCAAAAGTTTTCAAGACAGGCATTTTCCTAAGCGGTGAAGATATCTTTCAATTTCGTTGAGTACCTCTTGAAGATGACGGTGAGAGTAAAATGGGGTGCTAACTTCTATGTGTTAATCGAAAGGTACACGAGATGAAAGAAGCTGGAAAGTGTTAATGGGCTTACCGTATGTATATTTTTCGAAACAGAGATAAAATATCCGGAAGAGGGATCTTTTAGTTGGAACAAGGCAATCTTTTGTTATATCTTGTTTCTGCTGATTTTTTTTTCCATCCATGTAAGCCCTATTGGTTTTGTGTGCTATACTTTGTCTCCACTTCCGTGCGCGAATGTTTGTGTGTCTTAGGATGACGCAGTTTGTATACGCATATGGTAATGTTTGTAGATAAGCGTACGATAAACTTTATAGGCTTTTTGCTTGATAACGGTTGTATACATTTGCATAGCAGCCAAATTAAACAATGGTGGAAATGCACTGCTACAAGACATGAACATCACATGCAAATATTTCTGATGTCATTTCGTACCTAAAGATAGAAGAATAAACAGTTCTGAAGACCGCATTTTTAAAATCTTATCTATGTTGAGGGACACTCTAACGTAATTAACGTTTTAAAATGCCAGTCGTAGTTATACTGATTACTCATATTCTTTTACCTAGCTAAGTGTAGTCTCTTGGCAATTCCGTATGTTCCCCTCCATTTTCCTAAAAGTATTCCTAAATATTCGATACTTTCGTTTGCATCTATACGATTCCTGACACATATTGTGCAAATTTTCCGAAAGCGTATCTGTATATTACATATTATATAGCATTCTGATAAAATACCTCTTATTTTTTTTGTTCGTGTATGTAATGGGGTATTCCATTTCGATGCGAGCATTTATAGCAGCAGATTACATTTAAAGAGACAAACGATCAATTTGTCTTTATATAATATTCTCTTACTTGTCTACGTGAGAAGCAGATTAGGGATTTTATATTCATAGTGCAAATTAAGAGTTCCATCAATAAAGATTAAAGATTATATAATTTCATGCATGATTTTAACGAACCGTTCAAATATATCAATAAAATTCCTCAACACTTCTTTATGTTGCAATGATTATAGGGTGAATTATTTTGGCTCGCTACTTCTGTTATTTATATTAAAAAGTATCATTTTCTATATATTTCCTATGATAAAAGGAGGGTATATCATTAATGATATTCTATAAATTGATAAAAAGTTTTGGCTTCGATTTGTTTAAGTTATTTTGTAAACTACTGCATACGTTTGGAAATCATTGGAAGAGACTTACAGAAGATTTTCTTTCTTTCAGATTCCTGATTCTCCTCATTTTACCATTACGTTTATTTTCCTCCGTTGATGTTTTCTTGCTCTTATCAATGTTTTAATTTAGGTAATTAATATTATAAAGGATCTACATGATGTTACCAATACTCATATATCAACACACAAACATGATCACACTATCAAACAAAGGCATTTTCATGAACACACGCTCGAAAGCTATTACAAATACATTTACACTAAAAAATATACACAGCTGCACGCGCATGTACACTAACATAGTCT
The DNA here is from genome assembly GCF_046866305.1 of Octopus bimaculoides. Classification (NCBI taxonomy): domain Eukaryota; kingdom Metazoa; phylum Mollusca; class Cephalopoda; order Octopoda; family Octopodidae; genus Octopus; species Octopus bimaculoides. The sequence continues at coordinate 36,213,653 of NC_142937.1, forward strand.
AAGCAGTTAAATATATCGTGTTCTTTCAGCATTTAATAACATCTATAACATCTATTTCTTGCAGTCCCCTAAGATTGCTCGGAACTCTTAAGACCCGTATGCGGCATGTTTCAAGTAGTGTGAATTGAATGGTGTGAATAACAGCTTGTAAATGCCGTATTAAATTCAATTAATATGCTTTCCTACTGTTGTTCCCGTTGAGAAATGTTTCAAGAACTAAAATCCCTATAAGAGTAAATCTTCAAGACACTCCTGTAGCAGCATTGTTGATTAGGTGCAATGTATCACATCAACGACTTTGCACAAAATGTATTACGTATGAAACCTTAATCATGCAGGAAATTAGATGCTTGCTCTACTGAAATGAAAGCCTTAGCCAACACTTTATCCTTCTATTATATATTATAGTTAGTAATTCAGCTAGGTAAAGTAGCGTCTCTTTTGACCGTTGCTCTTGGGTTCTTCAGTTTTGCTATTAACATTATCTCGAATGTCAGTAATGTGCCAATAAGTCATTCACTCCATTCTAGAGAAATGTGTTATACTTAAAAAAAAAATTACCTTCCAGTTATTTTGGAGCTACAGCATCTAAACGAGAGCTTTTACTTGTTTGCTATCAAAACTGTGATAAAAGTAGTTTTTAAAGAAAGAACTGGATAAAATACATAATTATAATTCTATAATTTATTTGGAGCTCGAAGTCAAAATAGAAATCAAAATATAAATTTCGCTCGACGATGAACACTTCATCGTCGAACATAAAATTTTCATACAAGATAGCAGAAGCCATATTCACCAACACTACAGATTCCACGCTTCACTTCCCTTACATAAACATTGCTTTCTAAAGTAGAAGAATGACCGCAAACTTTCGGGTAACTTTGATCACTTTAGGTTTCGACCAGTATAGGTCCAGGCCATGTCTACCTTAATAGCAACACCTGGTGAAGACTTTTAGTCATATATGAGGCACCATGGACCACTCTAGCAAAAAGTTATCATTGTTGGAGACATATCGTGATATAGGAGGTTGGTTCGGGATTTCTTGAAGAAGTTTGTCCCATGAAGTTTTTTATTTTATGGGATTCGTTTCTGTTTTGACATATTTTGGTATAGTATTAAAGAGAACTGGACCAGTTAAGGTAAAGTACTTGTGGTGTAATGTTTTTATATGTCCTGAGTTCGATTTCTGTAGTGGGCGGATAGCACAGGGGCAGGATTTAATTGATGTAGTGTTTGTGTAAAGCTTTGTTATATCGATTATGGAAGGATGAAAGCGAACGGTAATTCCGGTTGAGTTTGAACTTCCAACGTAGAAAGACACACACAACTAAGCCACCGCCACACCACCACTTGAACAACTGTTTGAACATTTCGTAACTAACGTCAGAAACATGACAAAAATAACAAAATACAGTAGTAACTATTTATTTTCATCTTAGTAGGATACGAGTTCAACTCAATCAAAGGTTGGATTTTGTTTCATCTGTTAATCTTCATGTAATATTTGTTGAAATAGAAAAGAAATCGATTTTTCAATTAATTATTTGCAAAGTTCCATTATAGTTCCTGTATCATTAAGTGATCGTCATTGAATGTGTTCTTTAAATATTCTAATTGAATGCTGTGCTGAGACAAGCAAAATGTCTCTCTCTTGCTGCAAGTCACTTAGTACAGCTAAACGTGAAATCTAAAAGGAATACTAAAATGTAACCAGCATTTAATCACAGATTTATTTTACTAAGAGTTAACTACTATTTGTTACTGTTCACGCGAAACATGCTCTCACATCGACTCAAACGCAACAATAACTTTGAAGCAGAGTCGATAGGCATAATCAGCGATTTTTACATTTGTAAGGATTATGGTTTTGAGCTTATCATAAAAAATCAATATTTGCACTGCGGCATAAAGTCAGGAAAGAACAATATACTTCAGTGAATTCATTCCAGTTTTATTATTGGTACATATTATATCAATTCAAAAGGTGTTATATATAAAGGCAACATGGGAGAATAAAAACTCACGAGATAACAACATGATTTTGTGCTAAAAATGTAGGAACCAACAAAACTCCACTGTCACTCCTGAAGCAAGTATGCTTCAGGAAAGACAGATTCAACAAGATAGTCCTAGATATAAAGGGAAAACATAGTTCTGCATTGGTGGAGTACTTTTTATCATCGGTGTAATCGATCATGCTATCTCCCATTATGTATTGTTTCTTAACGTAAAATATATCAATTTACCTGTTTAACCATTTTTCACACACACACACACACACACACACACACACACACGCACACACACACACCCACACACTCACTCACACACACACACACACACATACACGCACACACTCACAAACACACATACACGCACACACTCACACACACTGTATGTATCACGTGGAATTTACAATTGATCTAAGGTCAGAACATATATAAAGTATAAATCAAACATCAAATGCCACGCAATCACATTGTGTGAATTCATGTTATTCTAGCTCGGCATCACCTGTAAAAACGTTACCTGTGGTCAATAGCTGGCCAATGGTGAGCATATTTCTATGTGTGTGTGTATGTGTGTGTGTTTGAATTTATTTTTTTATTCTGTTTTTGATACTTCAGTCATTGGTGATTGGTCATACTGAGGAAACGCTTTGAAGGATTTTATTCGAACGAATCAAACCCAATACTTATTTTTTAAGTCTAGTACTTATTTGATCCGGTTTAAATTTTTATTTATTTTGAGAATCTGAATCTGGAGCCTTGTGTTTCGGAAGCTATCTTCTTATCACCCATCATGATTGTATAATAGAGACATGTATATACATACCCAAATATGTGTGTCTGCATACGTGTAACGTCTGTGTGTCCATATCTACCCTAACAGAGTGCACCTGCTATTTCTTAACACATATGTAAGGTTATAAATGGAATTGTCCCTATTACGATTTAACCTGGCATGCGCATGTTTTTTACCTTCTCATTCCACTTCCGGACGTATCGATTTCAACCTTACTGATGAAATGGAAAATTTTACGAAACTCATGACTCCAACCACGTTCTCTTTAAGGTTATCAGTGAGATTGTGGTTGGGAATTTATTCAGTGTTCAGAAAGAGTCAGTGTCTTGGGGGTGATGAGTAACCGCTATAGCTAAGAGGAAGGAAGATTCTCAGTGTATAGTTATGCTCAGATCCAGATTTTTCGTAAATCATGAGTAAAGGGAGGGAACACAGACAAATTCAAGATGGTTCCTACTTGTTAGGCTCCAATTGATCAGCTCAGATCACGCTGCATTAATGCAGTGAAGATGTTAGTTTAGCAGGATGTGCAGTATAGTATATTCAGAGACATCAGTACATGCACCATTTCAAGAGCTGGAGATAGGGAAATCATTACCTCACTGTTCTGCTTCATTCGGAGGTTTTGTGACCACTGGAATGGTTACCCAACATCATACATTTAATTATAACGTTTTCCAATTATTAATGTTCGATTCCGGTGGATGTTCAGATTTAGCGTGATCATTTGTGGTTTCTCAAATGTTTGTTGGAACCAGTAGTTCCCGGTGGTTTTAATAATTGTAGAATCACTAACACAGGCAAAAACCTATGATATTTACTCTAGTACTTGCTAATGTACGAGTGTATAGATATATAACTTTGTAACCACACTTCAGTTAGAATATGAATACGTGTCTACAGAGACCAATATACAGATAATGTATGCTTATTGCAATATATTTAACCTGATTTATTTTTCACGTGTTATTCCGTCATATATGCAAATTGCTCTAAAAGCTATTTCTATTTCCATGTAGCTACTCATCTATATTTGCTCGCGTGCCCGTGAATATTTTTCTACCAATAATAATAAATTTCTTCTTTTCTTTCGCTATTTCTATTGTATGAAACATTCTCCACGCGTTTTATATTTATTTAACCTTCGCTTTCCTCCCCCTTCGCTGAATATCTCTCTAACCGAATCTTTCTATATATTTGTTTTCCCTCTCCCACTCTTTCTCTCTCTCTTTCTCTCTCTCTCTCTCTCTCTCTCTCTTTCTCTCTCTCTCTCTCTCTCTCTCTCTTTCAATATATAACCTTAGCTCCATTTCCCATTGATGGTTTTACTTTTACGTTCTCTTCCACTTTCTTCCATTACTCCCTGTGCCAATCAATTGCTTCTCTTACTCCTCCTGTCATATTCATATTCAGTATTCTTGGATCTCTCATCTTTCTATCATAATCATTCACTTTACTCTATCTTTCTTACCTTCTCAAAACAAGTTGTTTTTTTTCTTCGTAACCCTCTCCAAGTACCATGTTTTCTCTCTCCGTTATCCAATTTCTCTCCTTCATTCTCTCTGCTATTCATGTTCACTATCTGCATCACTTTTCTCTGTCTTTCTCCATCCCCCCTTTCTCCATCTAAAAACCTGCCTTTTTATCTCTGTCAACACCACTGTTTCTCTCTTTTTTGCTATCTTCTGCTCTATCTGATATATATATATATATATATATATATATATATATATATATATATATATATATATATATATATATATATATATATATATATATATATGTATTCCCTATATCTCTTGTCTCTTTCTCTCCTTCACTGTCTGTCTGTCTCTGTCTCTATCGCTGTCTCTCTCTCTCTCTCTCTCTCTCTCTCTCTCTCTCCCTCTCTCTCCTCTCTCAATACATACTCCCTCTTTCTCCTTAACATACACTCTTTCTTTGTCTTTCTTTTGTTCACTATCTGTTTATAATTCTACTACTTTCTATTTTGCACCAACATTATTCTTGTCTTCTTTCTTCGGTTACAAAAATAATAAAGAAATAAAAATGCATTATGAGATAAATAAATAAATAAATAATTACTCAGCAAATATTCTTCAAATGCTCTGTAAATACTCTAATCGCTGTAGTATAATAACACTTTGAGCTCAGTCTCTTTACCCCAACTCTAAAAATATATAAATATTTCTGAATGACTTCCTGAAAAAAAAAGGACTATATGTCACAATATAAATCCAACCCTATTAATTTGCATTATTTAGATTCAAGTGCCACGCATTATTTTCATTCCACGTCTGGCAGCCTAAACTATAGAAAAAATGTATAACCTCATATTTATTTCAGTCACAATAGGCGGATCATATTTTACTTGAATGCTTGCGATTAATTGGTTTTATACGAATATATTTATGAACAGATGTCGCCTGGCAATATTCCAGCATACCAAAAGATCAGTAGCATTAAGAAACAGATTAAGAAACAGATTAAGAATGATTTATAATATCCAGATTCTAATTCTATCTAATTCCGAAAGTTATCCGAGCAATATGTTGCCTCTTTTTGTACGCATTATTAATCACTGAATCTTATAAAGCCTACCCACCAATCCACGGATATATCCAGTTAGTTCACTCACATTCTGCTGTGCACCTTAACTTAAATAAAACTATTGCAGACTTACTTTTATATCAGGAAGAGAAATATATAGGTTTCAACAATAAGATTTGGTGAATAAACCAGTTTATTGATAAACGAAATTTTCACATTAATATCGATATATGTCCCAAAATACTAATGATTTATTACATTCACGTGCGTGATATGAATCAACAAAAATAACACAAATGTCTGAATTTGTTTCCTTGCTCTTTTTGTAATCAAAGATATCAATCAATGACTGATGTATTTGTTTTGAAGTCAGATATTCGCAACATTTTATACAAAGAAGTGGAACGGTTGAATTCTTAGTTCCTAGCCTCTTGTTTTATAGGAATCCTCGTAAACTGCACTGCAACTGTTAGAACAGTAGCAACTAGCCAATAGTTATATATTAATTCAATACACAATCTTTGTGCAATATATAATGAGATCATTCTGAAAACTACACACGCATAACTATATGCATAAATACATAAATACACACACACACACACACACATATAAATGTATGTATATACATATTTATATGTGTGTATACACCTATGCATATATATGCAAATATATATATCTATATATGCAGAGAAATAGATATATATATATATATATTCTTTTATTTTTTTATGTTTCAGCCCAAACATTGTGGCCATTCTGAAGCACTGCGTATATATATACGCAGCGCTTCAGAATGACCACAATTTGAGGGGTTAATCAGTATTATGTTATTGTCATAGTTTCCATTTAGCAACTGGTTTTCCCATCATCCAATTGACATATGGATATATGGCTGCATAACTTTCAGTAATCTTTTATTCAAACCTCATGCCTGTAAAACTCTTATCTGACATCTACTACAATTTCTCGAAAATTTTAGGATCTGCTCACAGATGGAGTGCCATCATTGAGTTGAGATGCTCTTCTTATATTTGGTAAAAATGCATTGGCACATTCAGTAAACTAGAGGTAGAAAAAGAATAGAACTGTATAATATTGATTATGTAGAAAATGAAATGTTGGTCAGTCAGGATTGATATTTTACAAACAAAATATCACCAAACGCCACAACACACAATAGCAGAATCGCAAAATTATTTAAACTCATCGGACACCAAATGAAAATATAATTGTGTTCTAAAATTGATAAACTAGATTTACAATAACTATGTTATCATTTACAGTTATATTAGTATATTGCTATTATTATATCAATGCCGTTGCAGTGTAGATGAAAGCAGATCGAAACGTGTGTATGTGTGTGTGTGTGTGTGTGTGTGTGAGTTTATATAAATATTTATACACGAATCCATCTCTAAGTATACATATACGTATGCATCTATATATGTCCATAATTTGAAATTATGTGTCAGTTACCTTCGTTCTTCGATGGTTTGCACATCTAGCTCTTCATGGTACTCTAGCCCTGTTATGCTCTTTTTTTTTAGAAAGCTAAATCCCTTCATAAAACCCTTCTCTCACCTGATGGAATATTTTTCTAAATACATTTTGCTTTTTACTGCTGTAAGATAAGTTAAACTATAAAGCCATAAAAGATTTATGCTGCAAGCATTTTCTGGAAGATTCTGATTATTATTAAGGAAGCACTTCATACCTTATTGAAGTGAGTTAACTGTTAACAGTTGGTTTTTATAAGATTTTGCTCAAAGTTACTCCATCGCTTGATTATCCTCAAATCTCCTTGCTGACTGTCAAAAGTATATTTTAGATGATTTGTGGATCGTTATGAGATTCTTTGCTATAGCACTATAGCATACGGAGTTGTTATGTGGTTTGCTACAGGGCTACTCTGATTTAACTCGTAAGTCAAGCGTGTTGCCAAGGAATTTTGGTATTGTGCATTTTACCACGTTTTCAAACTTTGGCAGAATATTGTAATCAATTCATTTCCGAAAGGCATCACTATTTCAGTACTGATGGTGTGCGAAATCATAAACCCGCAATTCTTACACAGGTGCTGTGTAATGCGCTAATATGCTATTAGCCTTAACACACAAACAAAAGAAACGAACTAATTTCCTTCTAACAGTACCTACCCAAATGATTACAGGGAATAAAGCATTCGTAGTAAGTTAAATTCAACTAATACACTCTCACATGAGCTTGTGTGCTTTCATAGGTTTATATATAAATATATAATACATATGTATGTGTATGTATGTGTGCGCGCGTGCGTCTGTGTGTGTCTGTGTGTGTCTGTGTGTTTATCTGCCTGTCTATGTATATAAATATGTATGTATTTAAATGAACGCAGCTATAGCTATGTGTCTTTATGTGTCTGTGTGTGTGTATATATATATATATATATATATATATATATATATATATATATGTGTGTGTGTATATATATATATATATATATATATATATATATATATACATATACGCAGGTGTGTTTTTAAATATATGTATATAAATATATGCTAGCAGGCGTGTATTTGCGTGTAAATAATGTAAGTGTGTATGCGTGTGAGTATTTATATATGTGTGCTTGAGGTATGTAATCTCTGCGTGAATATGTACGTGTGCGTATGTGCATGTATGCGAGGTTATATATGTAAATATACTTATATGCAGATGTGTGAAATTAGTTACCTGTATGGTAGACTTTCAATGTGATGATAAATGTGCAGAAATGTGGAAAACACTGATTTTATTATCTCAATTCATAGAAAAATAAAACTAGATAAAGAGAAGAAGACAAAGTCACTAATTGCAATCAGTGAATCTCAAATAAAGTCATCTTCCCTTATGTTCAACCTTACGTCGAAAGCAAATTTTATTTCAAGAAATTGAACGTTGCGTACAATAAAACAAAACATGATTATCGGTCCTTATTTAAATTCTACTTCATTACGTATTCGCAAAAGGAAATTACCCAATTACTAAGTTGGTCTGAATGTAACTATTCAAATGTGATTTCAGTGACAATTTAGCCATAGTCTTGTAACTTGGTGATATTGGGCTGTTAACATTTGTACAGTTGAATAAAGGGAAAATTTAATTAAGGACATTTTTGCCAGAGACTATTTTAATATTCTAAAGTACAAGACATTTACATAACAATTAGAGCTCTCTTCAAATCGGAATTTACTTCTTACGCGATTTCATCAATCTATCGGAAATTGCAGTTGAGAGGAATAAAACAATCAATATTGATAGAAGTTCACCTAATTAATACAATCTGACTTTATTCACAGATATTCAATGGCATACACATACACATACATTGACCAGCACAGATATACACAGTACAATAGCAATGCGCGACACACTTATGTTAATTCATTAGTAGGATCTCGTGTTGCTGTTTGCTACTTTTCATGTCCTATTCATACGACGATTTGAAATTCCTAGTAGTCGAAATGTTAACACGAAATATTTCTAGCGGCACATGATAAGGAATTTGCAATTTGGCTATGCAAATATAATTGAATGAAATATTCCACGTCTTGAAGTTGTTGAAACTGAAACTTAGATGAAGTTCTTAGAAAGAATCGAAATATCGAAAGAAGGGTTCTTTTCCCTGGAATACAGTATAGATATGTATGTGTGTGTGTGTGTGTGTGTGTGTGTGTGTGTGTGTGTGCGTGTGTATACACACCTGTAAATATATATATTATAAACACTTACACACATAACTACATATCATACATGTGCTCATATGCATATCTATATAAATAAATATGTGTGCATATATATATATATATATATATATATATATATATATATATATATATATATATATATATATATATATATATATATATATATATATATGCACACATACATAAACATAAATATATATATAGAGAGAGAGAGAGAGCGGGAGAGAGAATGAAAGGGAGAAAAAGAGAGGGAATGAGAAACAATTTGCTTTAAATCTCTGAGTGAGACATAAACAGTAACAGTACCGAATAGTAATGTTTATATGCCAACAGAGTATGGCAGTCTTATAAAGGACGATGTTGCTGTTGTTTTAGCTCCGGTAAAACATCTTTTCTAGCTGGCTATCAGCACACACTTTGTGTCCGGATAGCAATTTACAAGGGAGGTCATCGCTCCTATATCTTGCCTTACTTGATACTCAGAGACTTTACGTTTCTGGGTGGTTACCTGTGTTGCAATAGCAATTTGCATACATACATACATACATACATACATACATACATACATACATTCATACATACATACATACATACATACATACATGCATACATACATACATACATGCATACATACAGTCAGACATGCATAGAAGCATGAAATGCCCATCTACATTTCCCTGCCCTATTCAGAAATACATTTCATGTTGCTAGCCGTGACAAATATAAAAATACAAAATGTTATGCCCTTGAGTTAGAGAACTTTTTGGACATGGGAGAAAATAGACTAAGTCAAATGTTCCAGCCCTTTGCATTTAGAGTTCTTTCATTTTAGCTTAGTGAAATCTCGATTCATAGTGCAATTTTTATGCAGTATCATTGAACAAAGAAAAGGTAATATAAACAGCATTCACAACAGTTGTATTCATCTGATAAAGTATGCAGTCATTTTCATTTTGCACAAGCCCTCATGAGAGCAGTTTCCAAAACTTTTCGCTTTTCCCTATTATGAAAGCGTCTGTATATTGTTACCGATTAGATTTTTCCTTTTCTTACATAAGTAGAATATACACCACCTAAATTCGTTAAGCTACGTTCCACAACGTAACAGCGACTTCTAGCTCAAACACATTTATGTATCTATGTATACATCTATATGTGTAAATGCACACATGCACACGCGCGCGTGCACACACACACATGTAGATATATGTGTGTATGCATATTTATACATGTACATATACACACTGATATACATGTATTTATCGTCAAGCAATATAACTGAACAGAATGCTGCCGTCGGTTACCGACATGCTGGCCGAAAGCAACTAGCCTTCTTAGCGTGGGTGGCTTGTTGGCAAATGTATGGAATGAAACATATTCGGAGGAGAAAAGAAAAAGGGAAGATGGTAGGCTTATATTTTTCTTGATGAAATGTGAAGGCTGTGTATGTATTTTCCTCTCGATCAAAATTTATTACCACTTTTCCTAAACGAATCTGCTAGCATAAGAGCAAATTCAAATTTGAAGTTTATGTGTCATCATTGTGTGAATGGTTCAGAATTGTTCTCTCTCAGCCTTGGCCGCACCAGGAACTTCCAGCTTGTGTGACAAGACAATGAATGCTCTTTTATTTACCATATATAGGTAACTAAAGTATCGATGTAACACATTTCCTGCACCCTCAGAAAGAAGCTCTGATTATTCTGCCCAACCTTGAAGAAGCACTCACTGGCTCCGACCTATTCCATTTCATATTTTGTCCTTTTCGTGTAGGTCGACACAGAATGGTACACAAACAGTTTCCTCACTTCATCATTCACTAACATGAACCCACTCTTTCGTTCTCTTATATTTCTTTCCTAAAATACTATTCAACAAATTTCGCACCAACCTAGATTACATGTACAACGAATATCTCAGACACCAATTGGTTTACAGGAATCTAATGAAGCATTACGACACTAATAATATACTTCATACACATTATATGACACACTAATAATATACTTCATACACATTATATCAGAACCATAGCAAACCTCATACATTTAAACCCGAAAACAAGTCACAAATATTGGTTCTATGCCGTTTTTAGATTAGATTGTGCACTTGATAGTTGTAAACTTCATTACTTCAATTATCATAGTGGCCATAGAAATAAGACTGTCACGCTGTGTCAGTAATAATTAAGAAGAAGTAATTACAATATGCTCAAAGGAATAGAAAACGAGATATGAACACTTTAATTGACAGCATACCCCTACTTATAAGTTTTCCACGTATTAGCAGGTGAAAAACCACATTCTAATGATAGGAGCCACACTATAAACGTTAACGAAATGATAGCATACACTGTACATCTTTTACAAATAGAAATAAAATATATAACTGTTTTAAGAGGGATAAACCCAATGGTCAAAATTGAGATTAACGCCATAATAGCAGCACGCATCACATTGTGTCCTCTTTTTCAAAAGAGGCAGCAATACAAATGAGCATAACTCTAACCTTAAAATGAGACAGTGAAGGCACGGCAACGTTTATTATTGGTTTAGCGTTAAAAACAAAACAGGCTGGAGCTTGTACAATGCTTTTGTTTCTTATAAAACACACACATAGTTATATACGAAAACGCACGTATATACATACATGATATGTATGAAGATATGAATATAGAAATATATATATATATATATATATATATATATATATATATATATATATATATATATATATATATATATATATATGCATGTATATGTATGTATATATGTATGTATATATGCACATGTATACAAATAGACATCCATACGCATTCATGCATATTCTCATATACATACTTATATACATATATATATATATATCAATCTATACATGCAAACGTATATGTACACACACACACACACACACACACACACACACACACACACACATACATATATATATATATATATATATATATATATATATATATATATATATATATATATATATATTAATATTATAATATTAGGGAATGTCAAAACCCAAACTTACAAAGATATTCAATTCAGCAATACCAAATTGAATCTTATAATAAAAAATATATTAATATTCTAGAGAAGAACCACCAAGATGCAATCCAAACAATATATAAAAGTGCACATACACATGCATATATATGTATATATAAGAACTATTACTAGGAAAATGTTAGCACTGGTTTCTAAGTCTCTGCATGCTCACCTACGAGATTTCGAAATCATTGTGAATCATTTTCCTTGAAAAATTTAGTGGTATGTACTGTAGTAGAAAGTTAAAACATAAAAAATAAACCTCAATATGTATATCAGTACATTATCAAACCAGTCCTGTTGTATCGGAATTCCTTCCCAGCAAGCAAATATCATCATCATGTTTATGATCGCCTCCCACACATAGATAAAAGAAATTATAGGAACAGAAAAAAAAAAACCCACGTTAGGATCACACCTCAATTAATGAAAGAATTTTTTAGTAGTTATGCAGTCATACAAATCATAACCGCGCTTAATCAACATCTAATTAAGCCAAACTTGTTTTGTCTTAGAAAATTGATACTTTGATGCAATCCATGTCACTGTACGGTACACCTTTATAGCGCATTAAATGCGTTCTCTTATATTATCCTACAGCGGAATGATCACAATCCAGAGTAATATTGTTAACACGTTGGATTATTGAAGCATTTTCTCAGAATTTGTCTTTCTTCATATCTGTATTTATTCACCAGTTTCCTATTTCTGGAAAATCTCTATTTTAGCATTTCAGAAATATATTATGGTTCCATTTTAAAAAGAATATTTTACTATGTTTTTTTCTTTTGTGGGTAATATACGTCCAAAGGAAATTAAATATTCCTTCAAATAGAAATATATATACAATTCACCAACAGCATTTATGAAATAATATGAATTCTTCTTTTATTGTTTATCTCCTAAATGAGGAATTAAATTAAGGTCATTCGACCGGTAGTGTCTCCTATTATAGCCTCGGGTTCACCAAAGCCACCCGAGTGGATGTGATAGATGGAAATTGAAATATATCTATGTGTGTGTCTTCGTGTCTGTGTTTGCATCCCACCACCGTTTGGCAACCGGTGGTGGTTTGTTTGTGTCCCCATAACATTAGCGGTTCGGTAAAAGGGAATTGATAGAAGGTGGCAACCCAGCCTAGTCGCAGTCAAATGACTGAAGGAAGTAAAAGACAATACATATACACATACACACATATCCATCCATCCATCCATCCATCCATCCATATCGTACGTAGTTTATTACTTGCATTTATTAAGAAAGAAAGTATAGGAGAATGGTTCTCCATTGTGCTCTCTCCCACTCCCTTTGTATGCATATATATATACATATATATATATATATATATATATATATATATATATATATATATATATATATATATATATATATATATATATAGTGATATTGATATATAAATAGTTTCTTGGATAGATCGACAGACAGACAGATAGATAGATAGATAGAGAGAGAGAGAGAGAGAGATACGTCCACACATACATACATACATACATACATACATACATACAAACATACATACATACATACATACATATATACATACATAGATAGAAAAATTTCATGAGATCAAACTTTAGTGTTGAAGGCTAATGTAAATTTCGAGAATATATTGGTGTGCACCTGCATGCACATGTAGTTGGTAAATCTATTTCAGTCTGCAACATTGAGTCAGCTTGTACGGATGGAAAGCTGTGCACATAGGTAAATATGCAAAAGCTTATGTCTAGTGCAAATTCATATATTTCTCTTTACTACCGTATAGGATTATAGGTATATACACGCACGTATATAAACAGAGACACATCTATATAGAATGCGTATGTGCATAATTGCTTGTGTATGTGTGTGTGTGTGTGTGCTCACAGACACATATGCATACGTATATGCATAGATACATATGAATCTAATAACGTTACTGTGCGCATGATCATGTGAGTATGTTAATGTGCAGTAAGAATGTGTATATGTGGGTGAATATTGGTTGAATCACACAGCGATTCATTTGCATAAAACTGGTGCCTGAGTTATAATTATAATTATCAATACGCAGCCATGCATATCTTAGCTAAGAATTGTGTAAAACTATGTTGAAAATAGAAATAATCTTGCGAGACCTTATACATTTTGAAATCTATATTTCTAATCAGAATTTAGTATGGCAACTTCATTTTAGCGAAACTAAATACTCCCCATCAATTTCTTTTTCATCATTTTCCCAGTAGCATATGTAAGAGATGTTGAACGTTTTTGTTTGCTTTATGTATTTGCTACGCCCTCTTCTACATTACTTCTGAGCTCGCGTATCATTTGTTCAATACCTCTACACATCGATGCGCTTCGTTCGTTTACAATTAAGTAAAACGATAGTATAGAGATATTGACTCTCTGAAATACTATGGTTGAGGTCACAAGTCGCAACTAGTAGATTCGCGCTTTCATCATATTTAGTTTTTGTGTTTCTTCTTTTTTACTATTATTATTATTTTATTCTATTTATCTTTCTTTCTTTGCTATACATGGTTTATCGCTAGAGGCGCTCGATATACTTGATGTCCGGATGCTGTTTGTAGCAATTTAACGCTTCATGTATTCAGACTGGCTCACTGAACGGAGAGTAATGTGTGTGTATGGAAGGTGTAGATCTCAACCAATCGCTTTCATGTGTTCTCATAATAAATATCGGCCTCTGCTTCAGTGGAATTGTGTCAACAATATTCCTATTGTGAAATTCAATATTTTGTCAATCCACCAACAGGCTGTAAGTTGTTTGTGGCTATATTAATTTCGTCCATCAGCCTGTTTCTTCACTGGTAAAATATTTAGTTGTGATGGTACTGTTATTAATGACAGCTACTTCTTTAACGTTGCTGTTAATCTTGTTCCTTAAATATTAATGTTTACCAATCTTTTCTTACATTATCAGATTTATTTATATTTTTTGATTTTTTAAAACGATTTTATTTTATATTTTTCCGCAGTAATTTTACAAAAATAAGAAAAACGAAAAACAAAACAAAGGTATATATTTTATTAATATTTT
>NC_142937.1:36233855-36241355 GCF_046866305.1 Octopus bimaculoides
CTGTTTCATGAAATCGTTTCAGGGTGTCTTGGTAGCGATTTCCATCTGACCAATAAAAAAAACACCCTTTGCTTCGTCACAATCGGTTTCTAAAAACAAAAGAAAAAGGGGGAAAAACGCCAGAATATTTGAATGCTACATAAAGTAAGATTGTGACGCACATAACTAACATATAATGTTTAATTCAGCTGATTTAATCTACCCAATTTATTTCTAAAACCCTCTGTAAATTTGAGAAAAATCTAAAAGCGAAAATAATAAAACCGTATGTAATATCTCGAAAGAGATTTGTTGATCGAAATTTTTGGACATAATGACAATACAGATTTGAGAGGTTCTAGTGTTTAAAAACCAACTGGTGGAAGACTAAATTTTGTTCTAAACAGAACTCTTCAATGAGGCATATACGTTCTATATTTCAAAGTGTCACATGTTTTTATTATTCTCTTCGTATTCTGAAACGCCCGAAAAATGTCTCAACTGCATATCACCGTTTACTTAACTTTGAATATCAGAGTTCAAATTATATTTTGTGAAGATATTGTTTTCATTGTTAAAGTAAAATTATCTTCTCTTGTCATTCCGACTCATAAGGGCCGGTTTATCTGTTTCCATGGCCTATAAATTCCCCATCCGGACGTCACAGGATTACTATTTTTTGTGAGCTGAGTGGGCTGGAGCAACAACAAATGAATCAAAACCACAATCTTATGATCATAATCACTAATCACTAATCCACTAATCCACGCACCTCTATTTTCATTGTTAAATATATTTAGGTCCTTCTTTTTCTTTAATGTAACAGCCTTATGACCAAATGTTTCCTAGTCATTCCCTGTCTGTCTTTGGTATACCAGGCTCTACATGATACAGTATAGGTGTTTTTTCATTGAAGATGATAGGAGATAATTTGAGGTATATTTGCTGAATTTTTCTATCAGAGCGTTAAGACTGAATATCTGTGTAAAATGGGACACAGAACTAATGTTTTCCAGTAATATACGAGATATGCGGTTGAAATAGTTATATTAAATAGCAAACAGCTCTCTCTGCCTGAAAGAATTCCACAAATTCGAGATGAGTTTACCTTATGATAGAGATATATGGCTCAAGATGCAGTTGATGTTCTTTAGACCTTCACATCAGGCCTCTAATCAAGCGGCTTTCTCAGTATCCACTATTGGATTATTCAATAGGTCAGGATTATATGCATTCAGACAATAACCATGTATCCGATCAATGACACAAGACCGTTTATACATAAATTGTTTTATTAACATATGAGACGAAATTTAGCTCAAACATAACTATATCTTAGTACACACTTACTTTAAATGGTTTTGGAATGAAGAAGCCATATAGCTAACAGATACTGTTGCTAAGTCAAACGTCGGCTTTAATTCAACAGCCTTATGAATAAATATGTTATACAAGTAGTAGACATGTCTACGTCTAGTTTCAAAGACACATTGCAACTATAAGTACAGTATATTAAGATACATGTATGTATCCTTCAAATTTCACGCTGGTCAATTGTAATACAGAAAATACTTGGTTGAGATTTCTAATCAGTCGATCGTTCGCATAAAATTTCCTTGTTGACTCATATATGTTAAGCATGCTATTTACTCAGCTTAACTTAAATTCAAAAACTTACAAGAATATCTGACAGGGAATAGATCTGTGAGATTAAAATAAGGATTTAAATAGGTACAGAAAATATTGATTTCTAATTTTGACACAAAGCTAAACAATTGGTGAGAAGGAGAAAGTCGATTCTATCAACCCCAGTGATCAACTGATACTTATTTTATCGAGTCTGAAATGCAAAAATCGAACCAGGTTGAATTTGAACGCGGAACGTAAAGACTAACAGAATGCTGTAAAGTATTTTGCCCGGTGTGCTAACGATTCTACCAGCTAGCCGTCTCAGATACAGTTAATATTAAATAAAAACTAGGATCATATTCCATTTTTCTAGTAATCATCATTATTGATACCATCGCTTATAAAGTGAAACTGTATCTCAGGTTCTGCTTGACGGGAGCTCTCTTGTTGGTTAGAACAATTATTGATTTTTCCTGTGTCTAACGTAAAGGTCATTATATTTTCACCTGAAGCGGGGAATGTCGCTTGAATAGTCTGCAAATAATACTTTGTTTATCGAAACTGAAATTTTTTGAAAGCTCAAGTCAACATCGAAGAAGTTTGAACAAAAGATCGAAAATATTTCTAAATAGTATTTAGTTCTGAACAGTAGCGATTTAGTCATTCCCATGGCCCTTGACGGCAGCAGTCATTACTATGTAGAAATTAATGATAATTTTACCTACGAAATGGGACATCATAATCGTATTTTCCGCTTCTCTTCATATTGTCCGCATTCATAATGTTTTGCACAGAGACTTTGTGTCGATGTTTATAAATACCTGCGTATTGAAAATTGACTATACGTATACATGCATTCATGAGTGCGTATATAACTATATGTATTATATGCTATATAAAGATATCTTTATACATACACATGTATATATGTATACACATACACACATATATATATTTATATATATATATATCTACACACATACACACACACACACACACACATACACACACCCACACACACACACACACACACACACACACATATATATATATATATATATATACGCATGTATTATGTATACATATGTGTATATCAACAGATTATTATTCATTCATTAATTCAGTTATCGCTGAACCATTATGTTTGCAATCAACAATACAAGTCGTAACAGTCCTACACCATAATAATAATAGTCAAAATCCCCCATGCTCTCCATCATTGTAGTCACCACTGTCTATAGAATTGAATAGAATCGCAAATACTATTTTACCTATTAATTTTGGCATTATTATCGAGACAAGTAATAAATTGGATGTGTATGTGTGTGTGTGTGTGTGTGTGTGTGTGTGTGTGTGTGTGTGTGTGTGTGTGTGTGTGCGTGTGTGCGATTGTATAAACTGCATTGCTATTGATTATTTTACAATGAACATATATAGTCTCGCTATGGTTATGTACGCACATTATCTATCTATCTATCTATCTATCCATCTACTTTCCTGTTAATCTATCTCCCCTTATATATATATATATATATATATCAAGGGTAAGAGAGGTATTGATGTCAAGAAGACCCAAAGGTACCAGGTAGTGCTGAGTAAGTGATATGGACAGACTATAGTGAAGCTCCAGGTTCGATAATGATACGAATGATAAGTCCAACGTTGGTCGTGTATTAGCATGCATATATATAAAAATTAACAGAATGAGATTAAAAAATCCAAGTCTGTCAATAGTTTTCAGAACAGTTATAAATGCTCTGAAAACTATTCACAGCGTTGGATTTTTTATCTCATTCTCTTAATTTAATATATATATATATGTATATATATATACACTCTCTCTTTCCTTTCCTGAGCGTCCAATAATACTATCCATATCACGTCCTCACTTTGTTGTTTTTTTGTTTTTTTGTTATTGTGTTTTTGAACTATATATATATATATATATATATATATATATATATATATATATATATATATATATATATATATATATATAAAATTTTGATTCGAGTTGAATATGTCCTTCTGTTGAAATGAAATTTCAGTAAATTTCTATATCTTTGTACACCCGAGGATTGCTCTTTATTTTACATTTAAGGTAATGTTCACATTGCTTAAATAAATGGAGTCGCATGGAACGATCGTACTGCATTATCTTTGGATATTCTTGTTGCTTATATATATATATATATATATATATATATATATATATATATATATATATATATATATATATATATATATATATATATACATACATATGCACACATATATTCAAACATATGCGTAAATATGTATATATTCACATATACACGTGCTCCCAGCATGGAGAACGGATGTCAAATGATTTTTGACGATGATAAAAAGAAAAACAGGCACACACACACACACACACACACACACACACACACGCACACACACACACACATATGTATGTCTGTCGCAGTTTTTTTAAATGCCTACCCATGGTAGTTTTAAAGTGTGGACCAACCCGCGTAATTTGATACCACTATTGGGTTGTCTGACCACAATGGTGCAGCGTCTGAGTCGATGCAGTTCCCAGCGTGCTCTATGTTTTACTTTAGAGTTGCCTTATCGATGGTAAGTTGACTTGCAGGGCCGGAGCGTTCCACTCACCTGGAGCCACCGGAAGTTAATTAAGGAGGGCATCAACCGTTCAGCGGGACTCTACCTCTCGATTTCCTGTCGAATTCCCCCCCCCCATATCTTCTCCTTTCCCAAGGTATTCACAGGACAGTGAGATTTTATGTTAGTTTTCTTTTCTTATAACATGCTAATTAACTCATAGTTAGGATCCTGACTAGTGATTCTGTTCCAGTCAGGTTAGACCTAGGAACAATAACGACTAACACCTGATTCTACTCCCTTCAAATTCCCGGAACTCCCAAATCGGAGTTTATTATTAAATTTACCTTTTGTAGGAGTTTAATGTTTCTATAACCCACCCCCAGGCGCTCTCTAACACAAATTTGTCCATATGTACAAGTGTGTAAATTTATGTGTGTCAATATTTAAGCATATTTATATTTATGCGTATATGTACACGTGATTTTCTGTGTGTGTTTCTGTGTGTGCGTATGTGTTTGTGTGTGCGTGCACCTGTTTGTACCTGGTTATGTGTTTGTGTGAGTGTTTGTGTCTTAGTATATGTCTGTGTCTGTATGTGTTTATTCATTACTAATAAAGGTAATCTCACCTCCGCTCCAGAGAGCTCTAATAAAGCAGCAGTTTTATATTGTGAGAAACTATGAAAAGAGTCAATGATATTACAGCCTCAACCAACCGGTTCTTTCAATTTATTTCCAATTATCTTTTTCTAGAATTAATTAATTATTCTTTTGTGTAATCTTTCCAGAAATGGCTCTATAATAATGTCGATGAACGAGGAACGTCGATGATGACGACGACGACGACGATGACGACGACTGCAGCGACGGCGGTGACGGCGGCGGCGACGACGACGACGACTATGAAGACGACGATGATAATGATGGTGATGATGATGATGGTAAAGACGACGATTATCATAATAAGGGTTGTGATGGCTCCGATGTTACTAATGAAAATGATGCTAAGTATCCTCGTATGGATGATGAGGAGGCAAAACAAGGTGAAGGTGGTATCCATGGTTTTGGTTGGGTGATGATGATGATTATGAGAGGGAGGAGGAGGAAGAAAGTGACGAAGCGGATGGGACAATAACAACAAAGATGATGATGATGTTGATAACAATGCTGATGATGACGGTAATTTCGACAACGACGATGACAATGATGATAACGATGGTTACGACGAAGACGATGACAACACCGACGGCGAGGACGACAAGGAATATGCTGATGATGAAGACAACTAACGTTGTAATAGTTTGAAAATGTAAATGTGTAGAACGTATTACGAAGAGTTGTAACAAACAAAGGAAGTATATAACATAGCTTGATTGGCTAAACACATGGCCACAGTAGTAACTTTAAAGAATTAGAAAATGACTTTGGTGAAGTTCCTAAAAGCAACGAACCGCAAGAAGAGCCCAGCTGGACGGACATCTGCAATATTTTTCTCAGTTCTGCTGGTTGCGTGTCTTCCAGAACGTTAGTCCCTATCGACATTTTTTCAGCCATATTGGAAATGTCTGAACTACTTGTAGTATTGTGTGTGGATCATACACTCTTCTCCATACAATTTCTGCCACATTGCGTAGGCCTCCGAGCAGGTATCGTCAAACTTTTGGCAACATGTGATACAGATTCTCTGCTCAACTTTCTCTGTTATGGTCAATGCGACGCTCACACGCTACACACTTTCTTCCAAACACTGATGTAAACAGAGGAGGTGAGCTAGAACATTAAACTTAATACCCATGTTCATCAGTGTTGAAGATAAATCTGTGCCGAGCGGCTTTACTCTGCATGCTATAGTTTCGTTACTATGGCACAGTCCGGATACTTATTCATCAGACTAGTATGTATTCATATACTCTTTTCTTATATGGGATTTGCATCGTTGGTTCAATGCTTCTACTATATCGATCACCAATTTCCTAGATCATTCCATGAAGGAGAAAAGGTACGTGCGTGTGCATGTATATGTATATACATATAAACATACACATTATATATACATACACACACACATATGCATATATATATTATAATTTAGAACACACAGTCACCGGTTCTCATATATATATATATATATATATATATATATATATATATATATATATATATATATATATATGTATGTATGTATGTATGTATATATTTGTACACACATATATATATACATGCACACATATATTTATTTATTCATCTATTTATTAAAGAAAGATAATTATGGCCGGTCTATGGAGTTATCCTGAGTTCCACCTGCATAAAGTGCTTAGCTTTATGGCGTTTCCTAAGACCTTAATGGCCGTTGGCCTAAAAATTTCTCTTCAAAGTGGAGGGAGAACAGACTAATTTCAAGAGAGGTTATAGACCACCGGTCATTAGGACCTGAAGAAACATCGTAAATCTATGCGCTTTATGAACGTGAAACCCGCGATAATACCTTAGACCGGCCATAACTATCTCTATCTAATTACTCTATAACTTAGAGTGTGCTTCTCTTTCGAATTATATATATATATATATATATATATATATATATATATATATGCACACATACTAATCAGCACACACGCGTGCGTGCACGCACACATGTTCCTGGTCATCTTAAACTTATTTTCCCAGAGATTAGTTAGAATCTAAATGTTGTTTACCAAAAATAAATTGAAAGAAGACAGGGAAAAATCAACTGGAATATATAGAAATTAATTAAATACGATAAACTTATCATTTTTGCATCGAAGGTACAAATTTAATATAAATAAAGAAATAAAATTCTATCATAGTAGAATTAAGAAATTCTTTTCGTAGAATGTAATGGCTTCAAATTTTGGCACAGGGCCAGGAGTTTTCGTGAAGAGGGTGGGGGAGTCGATTACAATAGCTCCAGTACTTGTCTAGGATTTATTTTATCCACTCCGAAATATTGAAATGCAAAATTGACCCTTGCAGAATTTGAGCTCAGAAAGTAACCATGGACGAAATGCCGTGAAGCAATTTTTCCGGTATGCTAATGTTTCTGACAGCTGGCCGCCTTCTTCTCGTAGAAAATAAACGCGTTAAATGTGTTGACTCATTAGCGACTAGAATAAAACATGAGAGTACTTCTTTTATTAATAATTGAGTAATTAGGGTTGCTATAAAGATTATAGAGATCGATCATATAGAAGCAACGGTGAATAATGTCAGCATACCATGATGAATATGTGAACGAAAACTCTACACAACATGGAATAAATATTTGCGTATTTATGTAAAT
>NC_142937.1:36248855-36313855 GCF_046866305.1 Octopus bimaculoides
ACTAATTCTGTTTGTGTGTATATGTCTGTGAGTAAGCCTATGTGTGACTGCCAGATGCCCCTGTGTGGGTATGATAGTCTGTGAGTCTATTCTTGTCTTTAGATTAATTCGTTCAATGAGACAATGTCTCAGATAATACTTCTATATACACAGCACGTCTATAGTGCACTGTTACTAAGTATGCGTCTTCTTTCAAATTACCATTATGCATGTGTTTATATATATATATATATATATATATATATATATATATATATATATACATACACACACATATACATATATCTATATTTATATATATACATACATACACACACAGATATATATTATATATATATATATATATATATATATATATATATATATATATATATATATATATATATATGTACAAATATAAATGTATGTATATATATTCATACATAATTGCATACATATGTATGTATACATGTGCATAAATCTTCAATATAACAATAAGATCCTAACGAATTACTGAAGAAAGGAGGAAGAAAATAAAGCAAAAAGAAATTGAAAAAAAGAATCTAAATGCTAAACAATATTTAGTAATCTATGAAGACCAAGAAGAGACAAGAAAACGGACGGTGACGGAAATGATGCACCAGTGATACAGGAAACTATATAATCTACTGATGATGAATAATGAAACAATGAACTCATTACAATGTAAGAAAAGCTTGTGTAGGCGACACAGTCTTAATCCATCAATCTACTGTCTTGATCTCTTAACAACTCACACGTGTCCTTAGTTTATTCGTTGCTTTCCATTGTATTTTGCATATTATCATGGGTGAGTAAATGTAAGACATGACATTCATTATATTTCATATCTTGCCAGCCACGCAGTCTATGCAGGCACGAATGCGCACACACCACACGCACACATACACACCCGCACATGTATATATATATATATATATATATATATATATATATATATATATATATATATATATATATATATATATATATATATATATATATATATATATATATATATATATATATATATATATATATATATATATATATATATGTATATATATATATATATATATATATATATATATATATATATATATATGTATATATATGTATGTATATATATATATATATATATATATATGTATATGTATGTATGTATGTATAATGTATGTATATATACTTGTAATGACAGACACACAATGTATGTACGTATATGTTTATAGATACATATATATACATATATATATATATATATATATATATATATATATATATATATATATATATATATATATATATATATATATATATATATATGTATATATATAGCTGGATATATATATTTGTGTGGAGCACATGTGTGTATATGTGGGTGGGTATGTGCGAGTGTGACTGTATGTATGTGCGCGCGTGTGTGAGTGTGAGTGTGTGTTTGTGTATATATATATGTGGGGGGGGGGCGTTTTCTATGAATAAATGTAATGAATATTCACTGGTTATCGAATTCATTGCTACTGCAAAATCTATTATTTATTATAATTCTATTTATGACAGTGAAATCCAATTCGCCCATGATATATATCTTATTAAAAGATTGAAATTATCGTGTTGCAATATAATATTTATTTCTATTAAATTTTCGATATACTTTGTAATCTTTGTTGATTTTACTACTTGTTGAACTGATGATACTGGTTGCACACACACACACTCCCCCATACAAGCATACTCACACGAACACACGCAGACTTACACATTCCAGCTACTTTCAAGCACTTCCCATCACACAAACACGCACACACACAAACACACACATACACAGACACACACATATATATGTATAGTTACTACACTTTTTTATTATATAATTTATACGTATGTCATTTTTTTCCGTTTGGTGTCCTCTTTTTCTTTAATCCTAAATATATATATATATATATATATATATATATATATATATATATATATATATATATATATATATATATAAATTAAAGATGCTCAGTCTTGACTATTAAATCTGCAATGAAGGGAAACCATTAGGCCGGCGGATTTCCGAGATATAGTCACCCCCGATCATCACAGGTACTCCTCCATGTTTAACAGTTGGAAAAAGGAAGTCTGGGCCAGAAGCTTCTTTTGGATGTCTCCACACGTATACTCGGCCGGTCGGAATTACGGTAAAGTATGTGCCGACGAGGTTTTTCCCTCTTTCTCAAAGGTTGTCATTACTTTCGAGACAGTACATCTTGATACATCAAGCATTTCGGCTGTTTTCGTTACGCTAGGGCCTGCCATAGGAGCACCAACAATTTGACATCTTTGAAAGTCTGTTAGATCTGTCATTTTAATGAATATTTATTACGTTTGTCTGATGATATCTGTATTTATATATATATATATATATATGAGTGAGTGTGTATATATATATATATATATATATATATATATATATATATATATATATATATATATATATATATATATATATATATATATATATATATACTGTATATACGGTTAGATGTGTAAATACCAGTGTATGAGCTACCATTCTACGTCCATCGTCCCGTCACCTTCATTATAAGTACCACTGTACTTAGCAGTGTTACTAGTTAGTTATATAAAGCATATATCTAAATTAAAATTTAGCTAGGCATAATTATAATACCTTCTACGTACGTTTCACCAATGCAGTTATGTGGAACTCAGTAGTGGATGTCCCAAGTGCACTTGGAAGTCTAGTGACCGTAGGTCGTCAAGTGCATTCATTATTGCATTCTTATTATACAGATCATTCAATTTATACTCGAGAATATGTATCCAATTTCTACAATTATTTTAAATGGTGGTACACCAATTCACAGCACTCACGAAATACTCTTTGCCCTGCACACCTTAGATCAGGTGTACACATATATATTTATATGTTTGTATGTATATAGGCATGAGTGGGTGAATGGCTGCATACAAATGTGCTTATGTTTCAGATATGTCCATCTATGTGAAACTTATCACGTCAAAATTGTTTGGCTAACTTTTTCTACCCACAATATGTTGAAATTAAATCAGCGTAGAATGTATTAAAATGTTCCATTATAATTAATCTGATGATATCTACATTCACTCGAAGCAATAATACAGATAGAAGTTTGAAAAGCCCGCCATCTTACGTACAAATTTAAACATTGAATATACTGCGAACTTTGCTCAGCAAAAATGCGTGTAATATGGATATATATTCCTCAAGCTTACGCAAATAAGCAAGCAGATAGATAAATAGATAGATAGATGGACAGAAAGCGAAAGAGCCAGAGAAAGAGAGGGAGGGGCAGGTAGAGAAGAAATAACACACATTATGTGTTCTAGAAAAGTTGGCAGTTACAAATCTCAACAGACGGAGTTGAATTATATCAGTCATCAGGTTGCAGACGTGCGACGAAATTTTGACACATCGAAATTAGTAAGAAAATTAAACATGTGAGATATGCTTGCTCTTAAATTCGTAAAATGGTTCTTAACCGATTCATTTAATGTACTTATGAATATCATATAAGTGCACGATTATATACACGTTCGTATCGGTAGGTTTTTGTTTGTTTGTCTGTACACACACATATACACACTCGAACACATACACACACTCACACACATACATGCATGAAATAATGCCCTTTTCCATATATGCTATGTGTATGTATATGTGTCCAATGGATATTGGTAAAAGATATCATTAATTCATTATTAAGCGCAGGTGAACTCAGTAAGATAGAACTAAAGTGTTAATCAAAGAGAATATGTCATTATTTTCAATAATTATTAGATTAATATATCGATTTTCTAACATTACAATCACCTGACATTACCGACAACAAGAGAAATATCCGTGTGTAATATCTCGTATCTATCTGCTTAATTATATGTGGCAATATTCAATGGTAAATCATGTGGAATTACCATTGTGTTAAGTGTTTGATCTTAAGAGGTAGTCTGATTATTTATCAGAATTCTAGAAAATATTGTTGAATATTCTATTAAGTAATTCACAACTGTAATCGTGAAACATAATACACATGCATGTATGTCTGTGTGAATAGGGTTTCAAAGAATCAGACTGCTCAAAGAAAGCTCCGAACTTGGTTAGGTGCTAGCAGGAAAGACGTGGTGAAGGCTTTGTAAGTTACTAAGAGAAAGCGACTATGGAAGTCTATTGGTACAATAATGACTATAACAATAACTATAATGATATATCATCATAACAATATATATATATATATATATATATATATATATATACATATAAAAGATTCACTGAAAAATGATAGATGGACAAAGGTCATCAATAATAAGGGAAATTACTTCATTGAATAGAATTTATTGAAAGGTCAATTATTAATATCCATTTTTGTATATTAAAAAAAACGGTCAGTACTTTCCGTACGACCTAATAATTATATATGGCAATATATAAATGCGTTTTCGTTTTTCAATATTGAATTTTATTTGCAATAGCCAGTTCTTTTGGTCAAAGTATCACATCTCCAGCTACTTTAGATGACAAGATATCAAAAATTCTCCAGGTGCAGGCTTTGCTATGGAATGGTGAAATTATTTTTTTCGCTTTTCAGGAAAAAGCAGCGTTTAGAACTATGATACTTTTGCCTAATAGCAACCGAATAGTAGATATGTGTATATGTCTGTGTGTGTACATACATGCATACATATATATATATATATATATATATATATATATATATATATATATATATATATATATATATATATATATACATATATATATATATATATATATATATATATATATATATATATATATATATATATATATATATATATATATATATATACATATATATATATATATATATATAAATATATATATTTATAAGACATTCTACTACGCAGTATAAATCTACCGAGTTTCACTTATTAAGCTATTGTAAAAGACATCTGATCAAGGAGTCACATAGTGGAATCGAGTTCGTAACAACATTTCTGCCAAGCCGAGTTCATAATCAGTCAGCCGTGCCCTCGCCTGTAAACCACTGAAACACACAAACGAAATAATCTCTTGCATTCACACATGAATACGTGAGTTCAATTTATGCGTCTCCTTACGTATGTTTAATATAAATGTATGAATTTGCACGTACCATATATATGTAAGAATGTATGTCTGTCAACGAGGGCTTGTAATGAATGCGTATTTTTATGTGTATAAATGTGTAGTGATATATACATTTCTTCGTATGTGTGGGCTTTAATATATGCTCATAAAGGGTGTGTGTAAAATATGTTTATATATCCGTATGCCATGCACTTATTCATGCATCAGTCTGTTCATGAGTGTTTATAATAAACATGCTTCTCCATGTGTATGCGCAATATATTGTATAAATATGTATGCGTACGAACATGCGTATATATGTAAATAAAAAACAAAGTAGGTTTGTGTATGTATTTAGAGAAAGAGGGGGGTTAGTAAGAGAATGCACGCGCGTGTGCTTGTGTGTGTGTGTGTGAGAGTGCGAGCGCTCAATATTTTTGTAAACATTTAACTCGTTTTCATATTTCAATTCTATGCTTTATGAGAAAATTCATAACATTTAAACATTTTTGTAACCCTTACTTTTCAATGGGAGAATTTCTTTGAAATGTCTATGCATTGCTACTATTTGGCACATTTAATAGTTCCATATCTACCTGCTGCTAAGACAGTGTTCAGAAATGGCATCCTTAGAAATTTAATTCAATGGAATAATCTATTTAAATGTTAAATATTTTCAAAATATTCCTGTGGATTTGACACTCAACATTACAAAAGATGCTCAGCTACAAAAGTCTACTTCTCTGTGTATTTATCCGTTTATACTTTCTTCTTTCCTCTGTTGCGTTGTTGGCGGATACATATTGCTTTTCAGCTTCTAGAATATCGAAATAATAATAATAACAATAATAATAATAATAAAAACAACAACAACAAAAACAACAACAGCGACAACAACAACAACAACAATGGTAAATAAATACACGCGTTCTAATGTGTCTGTATAGAAAAAGATATTAAAAAATGGAAATGATTGAATTTTCTTTAAGGCATGACAGTTTCATTCGATGGATAATGTCAGTGACATCTGCCTCAACTTAATATCCCGCTGTTTCTCTGTTTATGACAGGAGATTTTACTAATAACAGTTACATGTTGTTACGGTTCGTTTTGCGATCCCAAAGAAGAAAGGGTTTCAAAATAAGGATCTATAGAAAGGCATCAACCTGTCAAGGGAATTCTAAATGACATAACTATCGTGACAACATTCATAAGTCTATTTCGATGTACATTATTTTACGGTGGTAGGGAAGAAAGAAAGGAGAGAAAAAAAAGAAGAACTGAATGCATTTAATATTCACATGCTGGGATAGATATTTTGAGTTCAAATCCACAACAAGTTGTTTCAGGAAGCTTACGTTTCAAGCAGAGGATTTAATTTTATATTTCGTTATCTCACTTTCCTTTCGCAAATACCTATGCCCGTGTCTCGTGAAAACTGCGGCTACATTTTACAGAGGATTTATACAAAGTGATTTATAAACAGCAACAGTTAAGAATCCTATTCATCAGTAAATGCGGTTGTATTATATTGACATGTTTCACTGAGTGAAAACACATTACAGTTTCAAATAAATACGAGCGCGTGTGTTTAGAGAGAGGGTGAGATATACCTGTATGCACATTCCCTCACATACGTTGACATAAATATACATACATACATATATACATACATAAATAAATGCATACATACATACATACATATATATATATATATATATATATATATATATATATATATATATATATATATATATATATATATATATATATATATATATATATAGTATAAGGTTTTTAAACTTTTAAATTTTCATATGCTGTATTGGTAACGGTTGCTACATCCTCTGGAAAAATTATTATTATATATATATATATATATATATACATGTATTAGCTACTGTCATCTCAGCCTATGCCCCTCAACCGGGGCTACCGGATGGTCTGAAAGACCAATTCTATGACACCATCTTGCAAACTACCTCGTCGACAAGGGACAGGGACCTTCTCTTTGTGGCTGGTGACTTCAATGGTCATGTCGGACGTCGTGCTACCATGGCATACATGGAGGCTATGGCTTCGGTTCCCGCAATGAGGAGGGTACCAGACTGCTGGAGTTCTGTGATGCAACCGATCTTATGGTTTGCAATACCAACTTCAGGAAACCTGCCTGTCACCTAGTCACCTACCGATCCGGCAGACACAAATCCACTACATCCTCGCCAGAAATAGAGAAAGAGGGAGGCTTATAAATGTCAAAACCCTCCCCGGCGAAGAAAGTACACCCCAACACAGATTAGTAGTCAGCGACTTCGAGATCAAGGCAATATGGGTGCCCAGAAGTAGACCGGCTTGGAGGAGAAGGGTATGGAAGCTTAAAGACTCTGCAAATGGACAGAGACTTAGAGACAAGTTACTTGAAGCATTTGACGAAATAGAAGGGGATATAACATCATACAACGTGGAAGACAATTGAAGATTTCTGCGGGACAACCTGTTGAGAGTCACCGACCAGATCTGTGGCTGGTGTAAAGTCCCCTCTCGACCCAGAGTAACGTGGTGGTGGAACAAGGAGGTAGACGGGGCTATTAGACAAAAGAAACAGGCTTGGAAGGACTGGAAGAACGGTGGTAGCAGGGAATTGTACCAATCTGCCAGAAGGGAAGCTAGGTGACAGGTTTATTTAGCAAGAGGGGAAGCAGATAAGAAAAGATTTGCCAATGTTCTGCGTCGTGAGGACCAAAGACTCGATGTATTTCGTTTTGCAAGACAGTGTAGGAGAGAGAATAGTGATGTCGTAGGAGAGAAATGTGTTCGCATGGATGATGGTACGCTTGCACTAAATGAGGCTGCAAAGAAAGAGGTCTGGAGATGCCACTACGATAGATTGCTTAATAAAGAGAATGAATGGGAGAAAGCGAGCCTGCCGTATGTCGACCCAACAGAAGGACTAGCTATCCGAGTTGACAGTACCAGGGTAGATAAAGCAATTAAGAGTATGAAGACAGGGACAGCCCCCGGCCCATTAGGAATCACTGCAGAGATGCACAAAATATCTGGCAGTGTTGGCTACAACCTAGTCACCCGTATTACGAACCAGGTGATACACGAAGGAGTCATACCCAATGACTGGTGTAGCAGCACCATAGTCAAATGCTACAAAGGTAAAGGTGACGCTTTAGATACAAATAATTACAGAGGCATCAAGCTGTTAGATCAGGTTATGAAAGTTACGGAGAGGGTCATAGCCCAACTAATTAGGGAGCGAATCAATTTAGATGAGATGCAGTTTGGGTTCGTGCCAGGTAAAAGCACCACTGATGCCATATTTCTAGTGAGACAGCTGCAGGAGAAATACCTAGCCAAGGATAAACCTCTGTACCTGGCCTTCGTTGACATGGAAAAAGCCTTTGACAGAGTCCCCCGATCCCTTATATGGTGGTCAATGATGAAACGTGGGATAGAAGAATGGTTAGTGAGAGCTGTGCGAGCCATGTACAGAGATGCTGCCAGTAAGGTGAGGGTTGGAAATGAGTAGAGTAATGAATTCCAGGTAGGGGTAGGGGTCCACCAAGGTTCCGTCCTCAGTCCCCTCCTATTTATCATAGTCCTCCAGGCGATCACAGAGGAATTCAAGACAGGTTGCCCCTGGGAGCTCCTCTGTGCTGATGACCTTGCACTAATTGCGGAGTCACTATCAGAACTAGAGGAGAAGTTTCAGGTGTGGAAGCAAGGACTAGAATCGAAGGGCCTTAGAGTCAACCTAGCAAAAACCAAAATCCTAATAAGTAGGAAGGTAGATAAAAAACAAACCCTTTCAGGTAGATGGCCCTGCTCGTTATGTAGAAAAGGAATAGGTAGTAACGCTATAAGATGTACCCGGTGCAAGCTATGGACACATAAGAGGTGCAGCAATATCAAAAGCAGATTAACTGCGAAGTTAGTTTTTGTATGTGGCAGATGTTCAGGTGCAATAAACACTGTAAACAAACAGGAAACAACTTCTATCTCATTCCAGGGAGAAAAATTAGAGGTAGTCGATAGCTTCCGCTATCTGGGTGACCAAGTTAGTAGTGGGGGTGGGTGCGCTGAAAGTGTAGCTGCTAGAATAAGAATAGCCTGGGCAAAGTTTAGAGAGCTCTTACCCCTGCTGGCGACAAAGGGACTGTCACTCAGTAAAAGGCAGACTGTATGACGCATGTGTACGAACAGCCATGCTACATGGCAGTGAAACATGGGCTGTGACTGCTGAGGACATGCGTAAGTTCGCAAGGAATGAAGCCAGTATGCTCCGCTCGATGTGTAATGTCAGTGTGCATACCCGTCAGAGTGTAAGTATCTTGAGAGAAAAGCTGAACATAAGAAGCATCAGTTGTGGTGTGCAAGAGAGACGTTTGTGCTGGTATGGACATGTGGTGAGAATGGATGAGGATAGCTGCGTGAAAACGTGCCACACTCTAACAGTTGAGGGAACCCGTGGAAGAGGTAGGCCCAGGAAGACCTGGGCTGAGGTGGTGAGGCAAGACCTTCGAACATTGGGCCCCTCCGAGGCGATGACTACTGACCGAGACCTTTGGAAATGTGCTGTGCGTGAGAAGACCCGGCAAGCCAAGTGAGATCGTTGCCAGTGCCGCTGGACTGGCTCTTGTGCGGGTGGCACATAAAAGACACCATTTTGAGCGTGGCCGTTGCCAGTACCCCCTGACTGGCCCTCGTGCAGGTGACACGTAAAAGCACACACTACACTCTCGGAGTGGTTGGCGTTAGGAAGGGCATCCAGCTGTAGAAACTCTGCCAAATTAGATTGGAGTCTGGTGTTGCCATCCGGTTTCACCAGTCCTCAGTCAAATCATCCAAACCCATGCCAGCATGGAAAGCGGACGTTAAACGATGATGATGATGATGTTGATATATATATATATATATATATATATATATATATATATATATATATATATATATATACAAACTTACACATACTAATAGGTATCTTGTCTTTTATTTATTTCAGTCATTGGACTGTGATTGTGCCTGGTAATTATTCTAAAAGTTTGCCGAACCACTAAGTTAAGGACCATAAACACACCGACAGCGGTGGTGGGGAGAAGCACAAACACAAGGACACACCCATACATATAGAAACACACACACACACACACACACACTCATATATGACGGGCTGTACGTATATGACGGCCTTAAATGAGTTTCCGTATACCAAATGCACGCACCATGCGTTGGTCGACCCGAGGCTATAGTAGAGGACACTTGCTAAAGGTACCACGCTGTGGGGCTGACGCCGGAACGAACCATTTGATTGGGACGCAAACTTCTTACCATACAGCCACACCAGTGTGCTTGGCAGTAAATACTGATTTTGTATGCACATTGAAATGCATATCTACCTTTCGGTGCGAAAGCCTTGATATTCCCCTTAGCCTCCTTCTCTTCCTCCTCATCATAATCATCATAATTCATTAGTATCTGCATTTGTATTTATTATTATTTTTATGTATCCCTTGAAGATTATTTGCCTAGAAGCAATTTCTACTATAGTCTATCAACATCAGATCCCTCGAATGTGTATTCACTTATATACTATCATTCATAAAATGATGAAATAATATATTTTGTATAGCATTCACGAAAAAGTTTACACATATCAAACCTCGTACATAAATTGTTTGTGTAATCATGCATTTAGCTTAGTTAAAGTTTAGATATATTTTGTGATTTTTCCCCTCATCACCTCAAAATCTGCCGATTTCGTTAACGTTTTTGTAGACCATTCATTTACCATCACTTTTTCAACTCTTTACCTATTTTTCTTTAGCACAAAGTCGATCAGTCGTTCTCACATGTGCATTTAATGCATTTCTTTCCCCAATTCTGTTGCTTCCCGCTTTTATTCATGGCATGAAAAAAAATCACAACCTCCAATAATTCTTACCCAGAATGCAAGTGCAGAGACAGAAAAAATTATCATGTAATCTCACATGCTTATGCATATTTTATTATTCTTTTTTTTTAAATTTGCTTGTTTCATATTTCTTTCTCTCATTCCTTCCTTCTGTCTATATTAACTATGTATATGTATATATATATATATATATATATATATATATATATATATATATATATATATATATATATATATATATATATATATATGTATATATATATATATATATATATATATATATATATATATGTATATATATATATATATATATATATATATATATATATATATATATATATATATGTATATATATATTTATATATATATATATATATTTTATATATATATATATATATATATGTATATATATATATATATATGTATGTATGTATATATATATATATATATATATATATATATATATATATATATGTATATATATATATATATATATATATATATATATATATATATATATATATATATATATATATATATATATATATATATATATATATATATATATATATATATATATATATATATAAAATGTGTGTATGTGTATGTATGTGTTAGCTGACAATTGCGCTCCTTTCACATCTTCTATTACTTGATTTCTAGAGATCAAATTTACTTTCACATTTGCGAGAAATCTAGTGATTGGTGTCGTGATTTAATAGCAAAGAAATTTTAACTGCTATTAACAATCTCAGCACACACACCCTAACAGCACACATGCATACACGAATTAAACACGCAACTTCATACATTCAAACAGTATCACATGCTCTTGAATTACACAATTCTAATATATTTTCTGTTCAATCCTATTTCTAGTTTGCTATTTCGGAACCATATTTACTGTAAAGGAAATATTTATAATGTCTCTTGTTATCTTTGGGATGTGCTCAGTAGCGGTAATGGCTGTGCATTGCACGTGACTTGCCAGTTTGATGCGCATAAATGTGTATACAGATTACAATTCCATGCGTTACTTGCTTGCTGTGATCATTTTATAACATTCCCTATACAAGCCAGACTGTGCGCGCACCACTGGAATATTATATCAATGTAATGTGCCTATGCTATTAGTAAAATGCGAAGATGATTACAAGAAAATGAATGAAAATAATTCCTTTGTTCAGGATTGATATAAAAGGATACATTATTGAGTGTCGAACCCACGACAAGCTTTCAATAACCATTGATACCAATGCCATAGCACTTATTTTGATAAATATCTTTGATAAATTCATACTTGAAGCTTTTAAGTATGGATCAAATACATTTCACCATTTACTGTGTGAAGCTCTTAATTAAGTCACAAGTAGTCTTTATCCTACCAGTATAATTACATAAACTTATTATAGGATGGTCATATTTAACATACGCTATTCAACCGTCAGCAAACAAAGATGGTGTGTACATAAACCTATCTGCCCACTGATTAAAAAAAAAAATCATCAACTGGTTGTAGACATCATCATGAGTAGTGTCGTTTTCCCGTTCTCCGTGTTTAAGATAATTAACTTGGACCATGAATGCTCTAAGGAAACTCCCCACCTATAGCAAACATTCGCACCAATCTTCCAATTTGAGTTTATCTTCTTCTCTCCAGCTAGAATCCGATCCGTAAATGGTTCCCGTTACTGATTTCTCTGCTCACTAACAGATAACAAGCGTATGGCGGAAAACTACATCATAAATTATCACGCGTAACTTTTCTGCGGACATTACAAATCATGTTGTCAAAAAGGTATAACACCTGTTGATCACTCATTTCTATTGTTATTTTAATCACGTATTCAATTGGTTATCAGCTTTAACCTTTAGTCTATCCCGTCCCTACACTTCTAGCTTATCTTGCAAGAAATACTTGCTGAAATATGTATACACACATCGACACATACTCACATATCTTTATTGCTTACTAGTTTCAATCCTTGGCTGTGGCCATGCCGGGGCACCACCTGGAAGAGCTAATTCGGACATATTGTCCCCAGTTCTTATCTTAAGTCTGTTACACATCCTAACGATTTGTTCTGCCAATCCGCTAAACCACAGGGACATTAACAAACCAACAATTGTTGTCTCGCGTTCATGGGTACAAACCGAAACATAAGTTCACATTCGTACATGCATACATACATACATACATACATACATACACACCCAAACACCCATGCACAGAACAACCTCACACCATACACACGCACGCAAAAAAACTTATAGGGCTCAAAGCAAAAACAGAAGATAGTGTGAGAAAGCTATAATGTTTTAACCTGTGTATGCGGGTATATATATATATATGTATATGTACATATTTGTATAGTTTTTGGCGAGTATGTGGGTGAGCATGTGTGTGTTTCAAGCGAAGGTGATTTAGTATATAAATATAGGCGAATGTACTGATTGGTGCGCTTACTCGAATAGTATAGACTTCTCTACTCCCTTACTTTTACCCCCTCCCCTTACTTAGCGGTCTATAGCTCTTTTGTCTTAATAACGGTCAACCACACAGTAATTTCACTTTGTTTAACGGTCATTTTCACATGGCCAGATAACTGAAGAGATGTTGGCGTAGGTTCCTACCCCGGCATCCGAAACTCGGAGTTTTATCATGGCTACCGAATAAGTGTCAAATATTTTTACAGATATATATATATATATATAAATTCTTTTATAATATTTGTTTATAATTTCATATATTTTAAGTTATTTCAATTTTTCTTTATCTGCTATCTTTACTTTTTTTCTTTTTCGTTTTCTCGTTACCTTGTTTAAATGAAAGTTCATTTCTCATTTTCTATCTAGCACATACACTTGACTGATATGATGGCGTTTATATGTAAAAAAAAGTTTTCCTAGTAATGACAACACAACATAGGATTCGTAACTTTTACTGACGACATGAATGTAATCTCTTCCAGTTCCCGTCATCCATACAAACCTATAAGCATAATTTCTTGTATACTGAAATCAAAACTACATGAAGAAGGTTGCGAAACTGGTGTAATTTTATGGAAACCATCAGGTAATAAAAATATATCTTCATCTCACATAACTCCTGACTTTATGCTCATATATAATTATATATATATATATATATATATATATATATATATATATATATATATATATATATATATATATATATATATGCGTGTGTCTGTGTCTATTTTCATGTTTGTGTGTGTGTATTCATATACATACATAAGGACATACATGCACGCATACATACATCCTTCCGTACGTATATACATGCGTATGTTGTCTTCTATTAACAATAAATTGTCGGATTCGATATAATAATACGGAAACAAATAATATGTATATCTATTTTAAATACTAAAATATGCTCATTGATATATATGATACAGTTAATATTACAGTAATTGAAAGAGATTGTTAGAAAGAATTTGAGATCTACATAAATATATGCAAAGATATAGTTTTTGGTGTATGCGTCACCATATATGCACGTGCGTGTGCATATGAATATCTATGTACTTATGCATAGCCAATTTCATGTAGATATATATATATGTGGACTGCGTGTGTATGCGTGCGTGGGTGTACCTTTTCAATTAAATAAATTTCTATTTAAGACCTTGCATTACAAAGTATGTTAATATATAAACAATACTATTTTTATTACATACAAAGTATGAGCGTCAGAAGTAAGTTTATACGCGCGCATACACACATATAAACACGCACACATGCAAATTTAAACACACACACACTCACACACACACACACACATATATACAGAGAGAGAGAGAATGGGTTACATAGATATATAAATAGATAAATAGAAAGATGTATAGATATATAGACAGGGAGATAGATATAATCACAGATGTTCATATACATTCATATATATGCATTTATATATGTATATTTATATATGTGCAGATGTACATTAAAAATATATACGTATAAAGATGTGTATTTATATTGGATTCTATTTGTGCGTTTATCTACAATTTTTAAAAAAGCCAGCACAGATTTATATAACAATAACCAATGTACATGAAATTAAAGAATTGGAGTCTGTTTAAAGAGAATTTAATATACAGAATATAAATAAAATATATTGCCAAATTGATCTAATACTAAGTGTATGTATGTACATATGAATATATGCATATATCTATGTCTATTTATAAATCTACATTTATATCTCTATCTATATCCGTATGTGTATATATGTATATATATATATATATATATATATATATATATATATATATATATATATATATATATAGAGAGAGAGAGAGAGAGAGAGAGAGAGAGAGAATGAGAGATATACTTACACACATATACATACACATATATAAACATGTGTATATATATGTATACAAACACATATATATAATTGATGATGTATGCAGATACATTTTTGAATGAAACAGATTTGAATGCTTTATCTTGTTTGATATATTTGAATGTGATTTGAATTCATATCTTAGATTTATAACCTAAAACTATCTTTCTTAATCTCAAATATATAATATATTCAGATAATACTATAATTCGCAGTCAATTTGATGATTAAGGAAGCAGAATTCTTCAATTGAAACAAATATAAAGCAATTAGAGAATGAATTATCATGAAAGATACTTTCCTTTTAACTATTTGAAATTCTCTGATAGGGACAGTACCTGGTTCTAATAAAAGAATAACACTGTTATCTGAAATTTCCATTAGATCAACGCTAACAGTTACTTTTTAATTTGACCAGCTTCCGCTGCCCCGCTTTCAGAATGTATATTTGTAAAGTTTGTGTTAGCCAGTCACTATCATTGCCAGAAAGCTTTAGATTTTCTGAAGTGATACTCATTTACCAACATGGCTAAATTCATCACTCGTATAAATTCAACATTCTTATAAATTAGACTTTATTATTCAATGTTTAGTGTCTGCACGTTTGGATGTAGTTGCCCATAATGTACTCTCCTCGTAGATTTTGGAAGACATTTTCAATCTTTTTATGGATTTAACGTATGATGGCAGATCCTAGAGTGGATTTTGGTAAAACTGAAGCACGAGCGGCCATCAAGTTCCTATTTTTACAAGGCAAAGGTGTAGCAAAAATCCATGGTGAGATGAAGGAATTGCTACCTATCTTACTCCCGGACAGGTCATTTCGAGGTGACAGATGAACCCCGATCAGGACAGCCAACTTCCTCAAACAAAGAGGACAAAACCAACGTTGTGCACGTCATATTTCTCGACGACCACCTGATTTAATCTAAAGTCGTAGCTGTAACCCTGGGCATTTCCCACGAAAGAGTTGGTCACATGATTCGCAACATTCTGGACATGGGAAAACTTTTCACAAAATTGGTGCTGAAATGCCTGAATGCAGATCAGAAGCGCATCAGCGTGACCGGGCGAATTTTGGACCGGTTTGGCGCTGGAAAGTATACTTTTATGGTTCGTTAATCACCATGAATGAAACTTGGCTTCATCATTATAGTCCCCAGACCAAACAGCAATCAATGGAGTGGTGCCACAACGTGTCCCAGGAGGTTTCGGACCCAGAATTCAACTTCAGAAATTCTGGCTTCAGTGTTCTGGGACAAAGATGGAGTAGTACTCATAAAATACTTGCCAAATATTCGCACCATGAATGCAGAATAGTACATCCTTCTGTTGGATCAACTACGTGAAGTTTTGAAGCATAGAGACCGTGGAAAGCTGATCCGTTCTGTAATAGTTTTGCAGGACAATGAACCAGTACATGCAGCACATGACATTCTACAGAAAATACGTGGCTTTGGCTTCGAATTGTTAAATCACGTGTCTTACTCTCCAAAATTGGCTCCCCACTACTATCACGTCTTTCAACAATTAAAGAAACATCTCAAGGAAATAAAATCGGAAGTGATTGCTGCAACTGAGGCCTGGTTCTATGCCAAACATTCCGAGTTCTGTTTACAAGGCTTAACATATCCGAAGGGCTCTTGGAATAAGTGTGAGAATCTCACTGTGCTATATGTTGAAACAACTACAATTAATTGATTGTCCTGTATTTTCTTTTACTCAAAGTCAGGGGATTTTCTGCACTCCCCAGCATATGTATATACATATTAACATACATGCATACACGCAGACATATGTGTATGCATGTACATGTACATACATATGTATTCCCGTACATATATACACCTATATACATATATATATATATACATATATATATCCGTATTTATGTATTACTAGTATATATCTGTGTAGCACACAGTCTTTGCGTGTGTATCTATTCTTCTAATACTCCCTTTCGTTTTGGAATAAAAGGTCAGGAGTGATAGGAAACTGCGACGGCCTAAACAAACAAAGGTTACACTCTGTGTATATATGAAAATCACTTTTGAGCGTATCTCAACAAGAGATGTATATATATATATATATATATATATACATATTTATGTGTGTATGTTTGTGTGCGTTAGTAATTTTGGGACGATTATAGTCCCTGTTAGTGTATATGTTTACATTTACACACAACACATAGACACACACACGGACACACTCACACAAGTCAGACTCACACACCCCTATTCACACACACACTTACACTTAGACACTCACACACACCATTCTTACATACACACACACATATGCATGCACACCTCTTGGGATCACAAGCATTTTATTCTCTCCCTTTCTCTCCAACTCTTTTTTTTATTATTATCTCCCTTCTTGTCAACCTTTTTTTTCCCAATCATTCGCCATGCTTGATCGCTGAAATCTACAGGCTTGTTTTTCATTCTCTCTCTCTGTGTTTATTATCTCTTATTCATTCTGTAAAAGAGCGTAGGCTCGAAATGTAAAAGACTTCTTCATTTTCTCGAGAGTCAAACTGATACATTTGCTTGTAGTTCCTACACCTGTCTTTCTCCGTCTTTTTTTCTATAAATTTCAAATACACACACACACATGCATATAATAAACATACATATATACATATGCACCACACACACACTCATATACAGACACGTACATATTTGTGTGTGTGTTTATATATGTGAGTGTGTGCGTGTGTGAGTGCGTGTGTGTGTGCGTTACTAGTCCATGGCTACGGTATAAATACGGAACACTGATCATTGAAAGCAAGTTAAAGGTTAAGAAAGATTAAAAACAGTTCTTCAAATTGAATAAAGTTCTTAGACGAAAATCCTGTCGATATATTTAATCACGTCTAATAGTTTAGATCCCTTTTGTACTTCATTTCATTTCC
The DNA here is from genome assembly GCF_046866305.1 of Octopus bimaculoides. Lineage (NCBI taxonomy): Eukaryota > Metazoa > Mollusca > Cephalopoda > Octopoda > Octopodidae > Octopus > Octopus bimaculoides. Next base: position 36,267,202 of record NC_142937.1, read on the forward strand.
CATATGGTTACATGTTTCATTGTAACTCAGGAAAAATCAATTTTGGCATCAATTGTATATTTTACCAATACGCTGTGTTGCTGATATCCAGATACATGTATATGTAATCGTGTGTTAAGTTGCTGTTAAGAAGAAGGAACATAATATAAAGGCTAAAAAGAAGTAAAATTTCAAATTTAGTTTTTGTTTTACGCTGATGTTTCATGCAATTGATTTACACTTAAACTGATTCGAATTTTCGGATTGCATTGTACATTATATAGTAATTAACTTTTTTGCTCAAAGTACACACGCACACACGCTTATGTTTTTCTACGACAAAGTATGTTAAGTGAAAACCTACCAAGGATTGTATATTATTGTTCATATGTGTGAGTATCTGTGCGTACGTAAATATGTATATATATATATATATATATATATATATATATATATATATATATATATAGAGAGAGAGAGAGAGAGAGAGAGTGTAAATATCTGCGTGTTTATATATATATATATCTATATCTATATTATATGAATATATATATATATATATATATATATATATATATATATATATAGATAGATAGATAGATACATACATACATACATACATACATACATACATAAATACATGCGTACATACATAGCTATAAATATTGATAGATTGATGCAAATATATGTAGATATATATTCACTTTATTTTCGCCCCTACTCATCGCTTGATTCTTCGATGTTTATAGTTCTATATCAGTTTTGTATGTGATAATCTAGTTATCCACTTAGTTAACCGTTCCTTTCTCATAATGATCTATTTAGTTCTGACAATAGTAATACGTATGTCACTCTGTCCCACTATCTGTCACACTCCACTATTTAGATATTATTTCTACTTACGTCACCAGACATTTCAAAACTTGATGGAGTTGATGAGTATCCTAGTATCCTTTAGGATATAGATGTAACAATAAGTTACATACACCTGCACTTATTCTTTGCAAGCTTGATGTCTATTCTATCGGTTTTTCTGCCAAACCGCGACGTTACGGGGATGTAAAAACATCAACATCGGCTGTCAAGCGATATATACACGACGGGCTTCTTTCAATTTCCATCTACCAAACTCACTTACTATAGCCTCGGCCCGAGGCTATTGTAGGAGACACTTGCCCGGGGTGCCATGCAGTGGGACTGAACTCGGAACCATATGGTTTAGAAGCAAGCTTCTAACCACACTGCCACGCCTGTGCCTATGTTTACATATAAAACAACAAAAGATATGATCTTGCCGACACTCTTTCTCTGTAAAAGTGCTATTCCGTCACTGTGGTATATTCATTTCCAAAATGGTCCAAAACGGAACCTTTACGTGATCTACATGCTAGAAATAGTAGCCAAAAGTACATCAAATGAAAATCTGTCATCTTAGAAAAGTCAGCGCACACAACGTTGTATACTCTGCGGAGATGTGGAAGTGTTACAGATGTCATTCCATAAAAACATTATCACATGTCTATTTAATAAACATCTATCCGAAGTTAAGCAACAGCACCATTATGAACAATGTCATTTCCCAGAAAACTTTGAAATATTTATAACGATTTCTAACATTCGATATTAAAGAGTTTTAAGCAAGGACGTGCGGTTAACATGTCCCGTTCGCAGCCTCATGGTTCTGGATTCGATCCTAACGGACGAAACTTTCAGAAATTATCATACTATATATAACATCCAGTGGACTCAGGATTTTTTAAAATTGCAATGTGAGCATAAGACTACACTCTGAAATTTGTAGCAACTGGTCTAATGGAATGAAGCTGCGTTTATTCGTAGACGTAATCCAGTCTCTCGATTTACACTCGCTATCTCACCTCTGGGTGTTCCCGCAGGAGACATTGGGGCTAGGTCTCCTATTTTGTACTAACCATTTAACGAAACCAGTTTTTCAATAAATTCTAATTTAAATATCCTATAGTACTAAGATTCTAATATTCTGCAGTGTATTTTTTTATGACATTCTTTATATATCATGTTATTATGTCCTAAAAAGACCCCCTTCGATCATGAATGGCCATGTGCTTTGCACATATCTCGGCAAGGTTGTTTATGGAAGACCAGAAGTCACCCATGCATACCAGTCTCCCCTCTCCGCGCCACCGATTTTATCCCAGGGAAAAGGCAAAAGCCGGTACAACTTGACACCAGTGACGTTGCAATTCATTCCTAGAAATGAGTGAACTGTGGCAAAGTGACATGAAGTGTATTGCTCAAGAACGCAACACACAGCCCGGTTCGGTATTCGAACTCACTACCTCATAATTGTGACCCCCAAGCTATGATTCCTGAGTCATTCGCCTTCACACTATTATGCCTACGAACCATATATATTTGTCAGTTCCTACTACGATCCCACATTTACCCCCATTATTATCTTGTGTGCTTCCGTCTCTTTTTGGCTTTAACAAAGTTTAAGACTTTTGTTCGGTTATTCTTGCATAACCAGGCAACATTTTAGATAAGCACACAGCATCATGGTCTGCCCTTTAATTATATACAGGGCCAAGAGAAGAAAACCAATAACATAGATCTGACAATTATACTTTAACTTCGAAAGCATCAGTTTTATTTACCGTGATATTTTATCGAACGTCAACTCAATATCTCATTTTTGTAAAATATTGTATTACATTATGTATACCAAATATTCACAAAATCCAGTAATAATTGATCAGTCCTATGGCAAAGTTTCTCTTATTATTTCATATATACTAAAACATCATTCTACCAAAGCAAAGGTCACTTGACGGCCTTGATTTGTTTTCTTTAATTTCATTCGTAAATGAAGTATTCTCAACCCCGGAAATACTTGTCAGAGGATTCCGCCTAATTCGTAAGAGTAGAAAAATCAACAAGTGTGATTCTACGCGGCCACTCCACGTGAGATAATAAATAGCGAAATATGCCTGTAATCAACTCCTCTCGTATTTCAAGCAGAACTGTAAAGTATATATACTTCCTAGGGAAGTACGTGACTATCAAAGCTGGAATTCATTTACATGTCTTTCAGTCAGTACTTACCCAGGGCTAAAAAAAACAACAGCAATAGACGTATAATAGTCGCGTGGTATTTCAATTGATGTCCGCTTTCTACTACCTTTCTGTACAACCAAAGTTAACTGTTTATTATTCAACTCTGGACAATTTCTGTTGTAAGCAAATTTTAATGCTTAAAAATTACAAGTAACTTTCTCTAAATGTAAAAAATAAATCTTCAATAGACCGGTAGTCTTTTGTAAATTATAGCATACTGTTATATTATAACAGGTCGGAAGATGTTCACATTTATTTTGACCTGTAAAAACAGATCAGGCATTCTTTCATCGAAGCACTATAATTTTAGTTAAATCTTAATTTCTTGTAATTATCTCTCCCCATTCTTTTTGGATTGTTATAAATTGGCGCTAGGTATTTGCTTCCGTTTGCTAAGTAAGTAATAAGTATGAAATATGAAAATTTTAACATTCATTAATATCATTGTTTAATTTAATAAAATAACATGTAATGCAAGTTTTATAACACACTTCCAGGAGTATCGATCTCCATCTAAAAACTCGTTTAAATTTATGTCAAACAATATATGTTTGTAGGATGAATCCCGCTATTGACTTGCCGCACTTTTTTTTTTATCATCACAAGGCATGCATATGTTGATTAATACACTGGTTATTATTTTGATCTTTTACAACAATATTCGGTTTATTTGCTTCGAGGATTCGGTCTGTGTATACTGGGACGTCCCAAAGAATCGTCACATTTTCTCTCTCAGAAACAGCCTCAAGCTGATATTTAAGTCACTTGTCAGTAGAATGCGGCGTGTTTGCTAATTCTGTTGTGTCTTGATTTATAATGTCCTGGCGCTAAAACTTTGCATACATAGATTAGGCGTTCCACTGTTTCAATCGTATCATTGATTGCACTTTGGATCTAGTCCGGTTTTCATCACATTTGACTGCTAGTTCCAGACCAAATTTTGATTTTGAGCAGCTAATATGAAGCCTTTACTCTCTGGTTTTAGCCACTGCTGTATGTGCTTCTAATCAACATCAATTTGTTTGCTATGGGTCACATATTTGCCATGTAGGTGTTTAATTTTCTTTTCTTTTCAACAACAGTTGCCAAACTTAACCCATGCTCTTCAGCTTGGCTGCCATGCATGAAGTTAAATGTAATTCTTTTACAAATATAATTCTTTTACTCAAGATAGAATAACATTTCTTATGTGTCTCGTGATTTTCAACGAGTTTTAGCATCCAATCGTTAGTTGTTTCAGGATATTTGACGATTCTTGTGGTTTTGTCAGAATTTTCCAAACTGGAACATGGTTGGATTATATAGTCAATGATGTTACATTACATTTTATATTCTGTAACTGTCACAATATACTTTTCTAGACCTGAATTTCGGGGTCGATAACTTAAATATCAGTTGAGTACTGGGGTCGATGTAATCTACCAATCCTATCCCCTAAATTTCAGGCCTTCTGCCTATAGTAGAAAGAATTATTAACGTTATTTATTTCGGGAAAAATGTGATATTGAATAATAATGATGACTCAACCGTGTTAGCGGCAGCAGCGGTAGCAGCAGCAGCAGCAGCAGCAGTAGTAGTAGTAGTAGTAGTAGTAGTAGTAGTAGTAGTAGTAGTAGTAGTAATAGTAGTAGTAGTAGAAATAATAACAGTGGCATTGGTTATAATTGATCCCGTATATATTTCTCTTTTATATGCCATATATTAAAAATATTCGTAGTTATTTTTCCAGTTTTTATACTGTATTATGATATCTAGCGTTCCTTCATGTATGATAAACAGTTACAAACATACTAGTAACAATTCATATTTATATATGTGTGCCTGAATGTGTATGCACACACACACACACACACATACATACACACAGATTTCTGTGTGTATGTATATGCATATGTTTATATATATATTTTATAAATGTACATATATATATATACATATATGCTCACGTATTTATATATATATATTATACATTTATATATGCAAACATATATATATATATATATATATATATATACATACATCATACATTTACACGCACACACTGTGACACACACGCGCACACACACACACACACACACATACATACACACACATGTGTGTATGTATGTATCGGAAGCTACACTGATAACTAGATAGATAGATAGATGCATTTGATTAGATTCTATATTTCTATTTCCGTCGGATGTTCGTCTTATCATTGAATTTATAAACGAAATCAGCCATGTAACATAAACATTCTAACACATCTCTGGACTAGCGAGAAAATTAACATGGATGATATTTTATATTTTACGGCCTTTTTCAATATCCGTGGCGACGAGTATTGACTGCACTATTTATTACTTATCCACCAAAGCTTAAAATATGCGCCATTTTGATATTGTTTCGTTTGAAATATTCTTATATGATGCAATATCTTTTCAAAGTTTTCTATATACCAAGCTGCTCTGAATTTGCAGATATATTCTATACATTTTATTTTAGAGATTTGAAAATTAACAGCTTGAACAAGCCTCCATTCGTTGAAATTTTTATTAGGAATACATTAAAAGTTGTAAACTTTTCACTTTCTCTAAATAACAACCAAAAGCTTCAGGTTTCAACTTTGTGAAGAGAAATATACTAGCATGAATTTCAAATGAAATATCTACTTCGATCTTGCTATTGGTTACGTTGATTCAACCAAATATTTTAGCCAAGGTTTATTTTACAAGATAATGTACGTTACACTGACATCTGAATATTCTGCAGATTAGATATATCAATGGGATTATATCACTAAAGCCATTGAGAACATGGATCATCCGAATACTGAAATCAATAACATCGTAAATAACACTGTTCATGGAAGTTAAGCATCGTATTCTTGTGTAGGTGACTGAATTCTGGGCCAACATTGAATTAAACAAACATAAACGTAAATTTCCCTTAGGCTCCGTTATCTGTTGTATTTCCATTTTCTCGTGTGACTAAGAGTTCAACAATTTCGAACCAACATGTAAGGTTCTCTGTCACTAATTGTTTAATCTGGATATATTTCTCTTAGTTAGAGTGGTTAGATTTGCGGGTTCTAGAGGGAAAAATTAATGATTTCTATTGTGAAATGTTTTTAAATTAATAAATTTCAGTCACAATTCGTTGTATTTTTACAGGATGTAATTGCTCTTAAGTTGAGTTTCAAAATGCTAATTTTGAAGCAATATAAATTTCTATTAAATAATGTTTATAGAAGACTATTTGTTTCTGAAAAGTGAACTGGTGCAGTGGTGAAATACAGTGTAAGGCAAAGAAGCTCTGGTGTATACAACAGATTAATCTATTAGAAATAGAAGTAATATATCTCTGACATTGCACTTTTTTTTCGTACAATATGTCTCAAATAAAAGGGATGACGCTTAAAGTAACCTATAAACAGTGTCATCTAGTCGTAAACCAAAACATATTTACTAGATTTTACATTAGGTCTCGGTTTCGTAGAGCGTCATTGAAAATACCGGAAGGGAAATATTTCCAATCACGATGAGGTTTGCTTTCGCGTTTGATTAAAGAATTATCAGTAATACAGATGAGTGAAAATAATCGACTGTGACGTTGGTAATAGAATATCTGGCATTTTACTGCAGTTAATAAGCTTTATTATAATTTCCACAGATACAGGAATAATTGAAATTGTGGCGTGATTTGAACTGGTATCAGTGTTTTAGATTTACTGGTAAATATATGAACAGGTGAAGCCTCTGAGGCCTTCCTTATCGCTACAACTTTCATAAGTATCAGCCAATCATCCTTCGAATCACTCCCTCTCATTTCAAAAGGAAAATACTTGGGGCGTCCATTGAATAATGTAATGCATGTAACTTAACAGATGAAATGTTCAAACCGAAATGATTTGAGACTAAACACAAGCAACAACTGCCCCTGGTATATTCGACATGTTTTCCTGGATTTATCTATTCAACGCCAACGGGGAAGTAACTCATTTCTCTTTCTGAAACGTTTTACTGAATGACAATTTATAGCCTGGAGATGTTTCTATTATGAGTCTTTTACCACCATTATCTGACTAAACTTGATATTTCAGGATAAGCAAACGCATTACCCAGCTTCATTTTTCAGGAACATTCAATGTTCGAGAAACAGACACCGGTTTTATATTTATTTTCTAACATTAATTTGATAAAATACCCTATTGATTCACAGAGATCGGCATATTTACTTATAAGTATTGTTTATTGATTTTCAAAATTACATTGTTTTTGCAAAGGTTTTATTTATTATAATTAAAACTATATACTGGAATAGGCTTTCAAACTTGATTAGCGGTAAGGTTAATTCAACAATCTGTAGCAGTTTCAAAAATTGAGACATAAAAACATGCCCCATAAATCTGCAGCATTGGTGTGATGGAACATGGCGAATTGGGACTAAAAACAATGAAATATAGCTACTTGATCTGGATAAAGTATAAATTATATGTAGTCATAAGTGTTAGTCAAACAGGATAACTGTTTCCGTAAAGTTTTGTGAAATAAATTAAAATAATAACAACTTTCAAATAACGAATATTGGTAAATGCATTGTTACATTGAATCTTTCCTACACATCTTCAGCTAGGGAAAACTGGAAATTTCATTACTAAGGGAAATTTTGTATCGAATAAATTGCACTCACTGTAAACTCATGAAAAGTATGGTTTAATAAATTTGAGGTCACTCTACATTATAATGGATTGCTTCTTCAAATCGGCAGAACGCTCAAGATTATTAAAAGAGGTGACAACTTTGCAATATTGATGAGTCTCTCAATCGTATTAGTAACCGAAGTGAAGTGAACTTCCAAGCAGAAATAAAAACAATCGCGAACTTAGCACCCTAGATTCTAACATTGTATTTAACGTCGGGTCGTTGCCAATTAGCTATTATGGAAATTAACATTGTGTAATGAAATTTACTAAATTGCTTGTGCGTTGCGTAAAGTATCATGGAATTCTGTCCTCTACCTTAAGCAGTTAACTAGCCAGGAAATGTAATTATATTAGATTACTGAATATAATTGCAGCGTTTTAATCGGTGATAGATATTGCTATAAATGCAAATAAGATCGTTCCATGATCCACATCGTATGATAACTATTACTTGATTCCAGTATAATTAATAGTTTATTTGGCGTATATCTGTATGGTATAGCGTATTATTTACCGGAGTAATTAATTTGGCATCATGTATTTAAATCTAAGTTTCCCTTTCAGCAGGTAGAATGCTATGCTGAAATAGCTGCATACTACATGTAATCCCCCAGCAAACTAAATGTGTGATCAAGTTTCAGATCTCTGTTGAAATCGGCTTACGTGATTTTCAATGATAATATCCGTCAGAATGGCAGAAATGTAAGACATTACTATTCCTGTGGGTTAAGAATGCTTGCCTTCATGACAAATTAAAACCAAATGTATCTAATAGCTATTTATGATTAGGTAGAATAAAACCAATAAAGGGTAGCAGCATGTAACTATTCTCGTGTACTCTAAGTTATGCATAAATATGAACAAGCATATCTCTTGTTCTTAGGCCCGTGTTTAAGAGAGTTTAGTTCTTATTTAGAACCCAAGTGAAGAGCGTTACAGCTGTGGTCATTCGTCATTGCTTCAGATAATACTGACTGGATTTCCCGCACGTATGAATCATTGAGATGTTAAGACGGTGGTGTGTGATTTGAGGAGCTTTTGGATAGACTTTTAGCATTTTCTTCATATTGAAGACTATTATGAAAAAGAAGCATTTACCTATGTATCAATCCATCCTCTATATATACCTTATTTTCCTTAATGCTGGTAGAATAAATCACCTACAACCATCTTAAGCAAAATGGGGAGTTTAGAAAATATTCTTGTTTTACTTAAAATATCATCTAGCTGCAGTTAAGTATTTCGTCTCAGATATATGAAATATGTTCTTTCTTTAGCCGTATTTTAAATATAAAGCTACATGCATGCAGATTCTAACATCTACTCATAAATTGTCTACTTCTAAGGAACCACATTCTTTTTTCATAATGAATGTTCTCAATTGAATACTGATATTTATCTCATTCACACCATCGAGATTTCAGATCTTTCATTTGCAATTGTTGCAAACCTATTGTGACAGCTGTTTTGTATTTAGATTCATCTTCAGAGAGGCTTTGGTTGGACGTTTCTCATTTATTACAAGCTACATTTCTTTATAGACCAGCTAGCTTTCAACTTCCATTTAATTTCGTCCATATCTTGCCGTGTATTATTATTTGTTGTGATTCATCGATGTCATTGTTCGTGTTTCTTTCTAAAAGTTATTTCTCTATCACGAGGGTTTAGTCTGTCAAATAAAACTGGTTTTCGAATATTAATATTAAATAGGAGAATATATGTTATATTAGAACACGTCTGAGGCATTGCCAACTTGCTTGGCAAACTTATCGAAAAAGCAGCTCCATAAATTTTAATTTCACACTAATCGCATTTTCCTTGCTCTTCCTTGTCTAATATTTAATTGCATTCCGTCTTTTTCTGATATCAGAATATAGATTATATACGATAGGAACTTATAAAGTAAAGCTATGTAAAGATAGATATGATATTTTTGAAGCGATAAATCAATATGTTGCATGATATACCAGTGTGTTTATTTAGAAATAAAGCTCACATTGGTAAATATATGCAATCTCTACTGATTTTAGACCCAGAGATATTGGCAAGGAAATGATTGCAAAGCCATAATATATTCTTTAGATGTTCTAATCTCACAATTACTACTATAGAATATGAATTTCTTTCTAAGTACGTGAAGATAATTTATATATCAAGTGAAACAATATGTGGGATATAGACGCTTTTCTGAAATTCATTAACGGGAAAATACATAAAAGTAACAAAATATACGTCATTTCTCAGGGTAGATGATATCATAGTTGAGGTTTCGATAGTTTCCAAATCCCTATATCTTCTGTAGCATACATTCAAAAGCTAGCATTTCCTTATTGAGGTAACAATGTTTTGAAGTTCTTCATAATACTGTTTGCAAATAATGCTTGCTTTCATTTTGGATAATCCGTTCGAAAATATTAGCCACTAACCCATCCATTCCGACAATCAGTTTTCAGCTTAGATCAGCGAAATAACCGTTACTGTATATACACTTTGAGAAGGTGTGAATATGCTATAAACATTAGTGCCTTTAGTAAAATTCGCAAGTGGTTTCAGAGTAACATTCTGTGACTAGAACTGACACTTGATTTACTTGTCCAGTCCATCCAACGAGCTGCCACACGGATTATGTGAGCTGAAATTCTCTCACAATGCATAAGTCAATTGAAGGCTAAGGCAAAATTCATTTGCACAAGATCGCAAAGAGTGGTATCAAACTCGGAACATTGATATTATGAAATGAGGGTAAAGTATTCGATAATGCTACATGTGTGTGAGGGACAAATAAAATGAGAGAAGGAGGAGAGATAAAAGGAATAGAAAAAGTATGAAGGAGAGCAAATATTGAAAGAGCACTGGGAGTGAGGCACCTCTCAGCTTCTGTTGAAGCGTGTCTCTTGGAGAAGATCACTCTGATATAAAACCAGATATGCAGGGAATGGCATTGGACATTTTGGGAAACTTTGGTTTGTGCTAGAGATCATGGTGCTCCCACATCCCTTAGACTGCGACTCATATTGGCAACAGACATCTTGCTCTGGCTTGTCTCTGGATAATTTCAATAAACTGGAGAGGGTCTGTGAGGTGTCCTGCAAGCCTTTTTGGACCTAAAACTCTGCAAAGGCATTGTTAGCGGTTCTGGAAGGTGTTCTAGGTTTTCTGCATTGGAGGTGTTTCAGCTTTACAGAAAATTACGGAGGATGTTTGGAGATATTCAATTTGATTTTCCAAATTTATATGAAAAAGGAATGTTTTCTTGTTCGGACATCCAGAAGCAGGATTCATTTATTTTGAAGCTGCTCAAGTCAGATATCTGTCGGCGTTTAATAGCGTTCTTGTGGTAGAAAAGATGTATGTATATTCGAATAACCAGAGAAAATACTAAAATACCCACAGAAAATTGAAGATATTCCGGGGTTTTTTTTTAAGTTATTGTGAACGACGAATTCAGATGTACAGCTGGGTTGTAACTGTATTTCTGTGTCTTTGGCTACTGACTGGTCATAGCTGTGAAGAAGAATATGTTCGGGTGCTTCCTTACCTATTTGTTGCCAAATTATGCTTTATAATCGGGTTCTTCTTCAGCGAAGATCATAAAATACCGAACCACCATAAAATTAGAGTGGGTTTCACTATCGTCGATAGCATAATTTGGTGTATTTGTGCTTCTGATTGTTCGTCATTAATTAGACAATAATTAGCATGTAGAGAATGTGTATTTTACGCTGAACAAAAATATCAGAGAGAATGAATTAAATTTAGATCTTACAAAGACTGGCTGTGAGTGAAATCTTCAGTTCATAAACACAATATATATCTGTTTGGTTGTTGAAAACAAGACCGTCTTATGGCTTATTGTTGGCTCTTTAAAAATATGTACTAGGTTTCCATCCACAATCAACTGCTTTGAATATCAAACTATCCATCAAGCTAAATTTATCGTTAAATCATATAGTAAACCGATATACAATATATCCTAAATCTATCTATCTATCTATCTATCTATCTATCTATCTATCTATCTATCTATCTATCTATCTATATCTATCTGTGTGTGTGTGTGTCTGTCTGTCTATAATATATTCAGTGTACATTGTTTTGACTTGTTCATTGTGCTTTAATTTTTGTTTTTATTTTTGATTTGCTTATATATGTGTATGTGCGTGTGTGTAGGTAGGTAGGTAGGTAGGTAGGTAGGTAGGTATGTAGGTAGGTAGATAGATAGATAGATAGATAGATAGATAGATAGATAGATAGAAAGAAAGATAGATAGATAGATAGATAGACATATGCATACTTATATATATTTACAAACATACCTATATATTACATTATATTAAGTCTATGTTTATCACGTCTTGACTACATAATGATATTCTTGCATATATAAAATGAGATGCAGTATATATATTCACACAGTAAATTATTTGCTTGTGAATGTCCGTTGTTCTTTCATGTTTTCATTATTATCAATTTACCTCGAAAATTGTAAATATGTAATGGTTTATTCAATATTTCCCTCTCATAAAAATCATTTATAAATGCCAATTCTTAATACATTTTTTAGATCTTTGTGTGAAATTATTCTGTTATGAGCACCGTTGTGATTTAGAAGACAAACAAGAGAAACGATATATATGAGCACGCGAGTTTGTGTGCGTGCGTGTGGTGTATGGGCGTGTGTATGTATGTAAATATACACACATACACAGATACATAGTCACAGCTAGACATTTCTAATTGTTGTTGCATAGTATAAAATCTATGTTGATAGACGTACTGAGTGATTTGTCTGAAGTCTAAAAGACAATATCAGTTTTCCTGTATAAAAAAGTGTTGTTGCTGCTGTTGTTCTTTATTGTAGTTGTTGCTGTTGTTGTTGCTTATTCTCTAATCAGTGGAGACGACATAAACCAGTGATTGGAGAATTTCTTGTTATGGCTACACAGCTCTTTTTAAGAGCACTGAGTCGTTATCAACAAATATTCTCATTTCATGCTATTTCTTTCTTTTCTTCTCGGCAGCCTCAGTTGCAATTTCAGTGATACTTGTTTATTATTTCTAACATATCAACCCACTAATTAAAGGCCCTGTTTTTCCAAATTTTTCCACATTGACGGCAGAACAGACGAACTTTTGGGTCATTTGGGCTCAGTTCATAAAAAGAATACAAGGCCAGTGATTATTTAGTTGATGTAGAAGGCTTTCATGATACGGAACACTCCAAACATTAAATACGTTATCATGTAATGTCGGACGTTAAAAAATATTTCCTACTTTATTTTAAATACAAACACAGATCAATTTCTACCTTCCTCGTAATGATATGTCCAAATATACGAATAGCATCCTTTACATACATACATACATACATACATATATATATATATGTGTGTGTGTATGTGTGTGTATATGTGTGTGTGTTTGTGTGTGTGTGTGTGTGTGTGTGTGTGTGTGTGTGTTTGTGTGTGTGTATATGATGTCCAGCGAATATAATGGCTGGGGTATCTTTTCCCATTCAAATTGCTCCACTATCCCACAAAACAGACAACAAAACCTTACTTGGGTGTAGACCTTTATCCTAGGGTGTCGGTATTACTCCTATCCCTACCCACTGTCTTTGGCGTTTTTATAGACATCATTATAGAAACCTATTTCTCGTCACCAGTTACAATTCGTTCCACAAAAGGTTCATTCATGGGACGCGACTGCAAAGAAGAGCAGCACACATTCAATCCATGCACGCGATTAGACACAGAAAGATTGTGGGGAACACATTTACTCAATTTGATGAGTTTTCTGATGGCACGCAGTTATCGAAAAATTTTTCAATGACGAAATCCAAGCTTCTCTGCTAGTTCCTGAACAGTTACGATGGGATTCTGTCCCACAAACGTTTGCAGGACGATCTCGTCGAACTCTACAGATCTTCCAGGACGAGGCACGTCTTCTAGGCTGTAGTTTCTTGCTTGGAATTTCTAGAACGACCATTGACACTGGCTTACACTTATTGTACGATCCCCAATATATTTCTCGCTCTTTTCGTTCGTTGTTGTCTTTATTGAACTCATAGCGCAAAACATGCCGAATATGCTCCTTTGACACTTCCATCATTGCTTTGACAAAATATCAGCTAATATCGAACTCCACTCTTAAAAACTAGGACTAAGAATAAAATCAAGGCAAAATTACTACCTGCTTTTAAAGCAAGTTGATGCAGGTAGTTTATCCCGACTTTTAGTTCAACCAATTGAAAAAAACAGCATTATTTGTGAGACGTCCCAATATTTATATGTGTGTCTGTGTTTTTGTGTGTGTGTGTGTGTGTGTGTAGGCGCAATGGCCCTGTCGTTAGGGCAGCGGACTCACGGTTGTAGAATTGCTGTTTCGATTCTCAGACCGGGCGTTGTGAGTGATTATTGAGCGAAAGCACCTAAAGCTCCACGAATCTCCGGCAGGGGCGGAGGGTGGAGCAACCATGCTGTACTATTTCACTACAACATTTTGTCACTCTTTCTTTCGATTTCTGTCGTACCTGCATTTCGAAGTGCCAGCCTTCTCACATTCCTTGTCACGACGAATCTCCCCGAGAACTACGTTAATAGTACGCTTTTCTGTGGAGTGCTCAGCCACTTGCACGATAATTACACGAGCTGTTCCGTTGACCGGATCAACTGCAACCTTCGTCGTCGTAACCGTCGGAGTGCCACGATGTATATATATATATATATATATATATATATATATATATATATATATATATATATATACATATATATATATATATATGTGTGTGTGTGTGTGTGTGTGTGTGTATGTATGTATACATATATATATATATATATACATATATATATATATATATATATATATATATATATATATATATATATATATATATATATATATATATATATATATATATATATATATATATATATATATGCCTATATACATGCATGTGTGTATGTATTTATGCATACATAGAAATACATGAAGAAATATACATGCATACATACATACATACATACATGCATGCATGCCATATATATACATGTGTTGTGTGTGTGCGCGCTCGGGCGTGCACGTGAGTTTATCCTTTTTCTGGTTACATGTACGTCATTTCCTTTCCCTTGTGATTTTTGTATGTGAAGTATTTTCATTGTGTACAGCAATTTGCGTTATTGTTTATGGCAGTATTTAATCGAACTTAACGGACTATATCTGAAAATAATGCTATCATTTATGATAAATTATTTTTTCGTCATCAACTCTCTAGCAATTCACTGCATTATTTATTCACTTTGGTTTACTCGGAGAAGAAGAATTATTAAATAATTCAGACGAGGATATAGGTAATATCATATAAAGAAAAATGAAATACGTATAACATTAGAAAAAAAAAAAAAAAAAAAAATACCATTAACTTAAACCACATAGATCAAAGCAAAGCTTGCAAAATGCCAGTTTTTCATGGAAACTAAATAATTTGGGGCCTGAGACTAAAAGCTAATATGCGATACTAAATCGATATAATTATGGGAGCTGAAGATAATCGGATAAGAAACAGAATATATATATATATATATATATATATATATATATATATATATATATATATATATATATATATATATGTATATATATATATATATATATATATATATATATATATATATATATATACATACATACATATATGCACATAGATAGATAGTTAGATACAGAGATACATATCGATATGAAGAATAATATGAATGCCAAGAAACAAATATTTGCTATTTCGATATTATTTGGCTGAGAGCAATTTCCATTAATACCAATACATCTGGGCATGGTCTTAAAAGCAGTTCGCTCGCCAAGATGTTATTTACCTGACATTGACTGCTACGAGGAATTTACCATTTTCCAACATCTCGTTTTATTATTTCATCTATATTCATAATAAAAGTCCCTGTATGCCTTGACTTCGATACTTAAAGATACTTTCTTCGTTTAGGCTCTCCTTGTTTATTCGATTCTTTGCGAATTTGTTTTGTTAGAGCAATTTTCCTGTTTCTTCTCCAACTACTGAGGTAGTGAATTAGACGTATCCAATTACTTCACAAGAACATATCAATATACAACATAATTACTTCATAAGGATATACTGTATTCACGGAATACTGTATAAAGGAGAAAATGGGAACGATCTGGGAGCAAGGGAAACCCAAATTAACAAGAGGACATTTCAAGCAAATATATTGCATCTATCTATCTATCTATCTATCTATTTATCTATTTATCTATCTATCTATCCATCTATCTATCTATCTATCTATCTGTCTGTCTGTCTGTCTGTCTGTCTGTCTGTCTGTCTTTCTGTCTGTCTGTCTGTCTGTCTCAATGCCTGTTTGTTTGTTTGTTTATTTATGTGGCAGTGTATGTGCGCGTCTGTGTATGCATACTTTAAAAGTGTGGATGTATATAAGATATATATATATATATATATATATATATATATATATATATATATATATATACCGGAATAAGCACATAAAATTGTGCAACAAGCTGGAAAAAATAATACTCAAATACCAAAGGTAGAGTAATATGTTTTATTTAAAAGCAGTAGAAATATAACAAAAGACTGTTACTCGGAGTAACAGTCTTTTGTTATAATTCTGGTGCTTTTAAATAAAGTATATATATATATAGGAGTGGCTGTGTGGTAAGTAGCTTGCTTACCAACCACATGGTCCCGGGTTCAGTCCCACTGCGTGGCATCTTGGGCAAGTGCCTTCTACTATAGCCTCGGGCCGACCAATGCCTTGTGAGTGGATTTGGTAGACGGAAACTGAAAGAAGCCCGTCGTATATGTGTATATATATGTGTATGTGTGTGTGTGTGTTTGTATGTCTGTGTTTGTCCCCCCCCAACATCGCTTGACAACCGATGCTGGTGTGTTTATGTCCCCGTAACTTAGTGGTTCGGCAAAAGAGACCGATAGAATAAGTACTAGGCTTCCAAAGAATAAGTCCTGGGGTCGATTTCTTCGATTAAGGCGGTGCTCCAGCATGGCCGCAGTCAAAAGACTGAAACAAGTAAAAGTGTAAAAGTGTAAAAAGTGTATATATATATATATATATATATGTTAAAATTAATATAGGGTACCAAAAATTATAGAAATTTTTTCAACCGGTGACCTAGCATATAAAAATTAGTCTACATTTAAACACAAAGAGATGAACCTTAACACGTCACCTTACATATTAGACAGAACAGTCTAATTGATATGTTAATGTTTTCGCGTATCCGCTGGTGACAACTCCGGCATGCAAATTATATTATTTGCCAATTAAAGTTCGAAACCTAAGGTCCGGCTTTAAAATATGGTAAATATTTTTATTTTTATTCCCTCCGAACTGTGGTTTGGACATTTTGACTGTTCCTTCTAGTATGTGATGGCGACCTGTTAAGGCTCTCCTCTTTGTGTTTAAATGTACACTAATTACAGTAAATTGAATTCAGAAATGGTGTTAAAGTAGAGCAATTATTCTTTAAAGTTACGATAGATTAATTATCGATATTATCCAATACCCAGCATTAAAACAATTTTTAGATACACCCCATTATGTTTATCGGTGATCAATCATATATTCAAATCTTTCATGTAAATACAAACTAAATATATATCAATAAAATTTTGAAGCAGTCACTTGTTGCGCAAATTTGGCCCCATACTATACTCACAAGTGGAGAAGAGGAAGGATACAGCAACGGGAAGATTTTATAACCCGAAGGATAAACGTTTGTGAGTAGGCTGGGGCCATCAGTACCAAAACTACTAAAAGAAGTGAAAACAAGTGGATACGATAAACAGAGTGTCACACACTAGCGGTTTCAAATTTCAGGCGACACTCATACAAAAGCAAGCCCTGCACGCGCACACATGTATACATATCCATACATATTCATACAAACACGCATACCAACAATAATATTCATACATATAAATATACGTAAGCGGTGAGCTGGCAGAACGTTAGCACGCCGGGCGAAATGCTTAGCGGTATTTCGTCTGGCGTTACGTCCCGAGTTCAAATTCCGCCGAGGTCGACTTTGCCTTTCATCCCTTTCGGGGTCGATAAATTAAGTACCAGTTACGCAATGGGGTCGATGTAATCGACTGAATCTCATTGTTTATCCTTGTTTGTCCCCTCTGTGTTTAGCCCCTTGTGGGCAATAATGAAATAAGAAACGTTAGCACGCCGTGGTATTTCGTCTGTCTTTACGTTCTGAATTCAAGTTTCGCCGAGGTCGACTTTCCTTTTCATCTCTCGGGATCGATAAATTAAATATCAGCTGCGTACTGGGGTCGATCTAATCGACTTGCCCCCTCCTAAAAAATGTCGGCCCTTGCGCCTAGAGTAGAAAAGAATATTCATACATTTACGCAGAAACATCAAACCATATACAAATATAATATACAGCAGATATATGTACACATGCATAAACATATACACACCTAGTCGAAGTCTAAACATACAGATTACTACACACAGACAACCATGTACATTTAACTCTTCTCAACATTTCGATATAAATGTTTATACAAATTTTACGCCCACATATAAATCCACTCAATGAATCTGATAAACACAAAGAATAAAACGGATAAGGGGAACCAAACATTAGAATAAGGTCACACACAACCATCTCAGTATTGAGTGATAAATATAGATTTACGCTAGCTGGTAATATGTACATATAATTTTCACAGATATACAATGTTATATGTATCTTGGATTATAAACGCGTTGATATGGTTAGCCGAATCTAATAACGTTTATAATAGAACATAAAGAAATACATGAGGTTCACCTTTTAGATTAGGTTTGCTAAGTATAGTAATAGTAGTAATCGTATAGATGACCAATCAATAAACAATTTTGAAGTTTGTAGGAAGACTTCATACCACCGATTTCTGTTCAAAGCTTTATTGTTGTATAATACAATTATGTGTGTACATTTATATATATATATATATATATATATATATATATATATATATATATATATATATATATATATATATATATATATATATATATGGGTTATTGTATAGTGTATACAATTAGTATGCACATAACTGGTGTCGATTATGTAACTGAATACGGATTACGAAACGGCTGTGCACATATTGAATAAATATTATCTTTTACTTCTCAATTCGGAATTATATTAATTATCATATACTTCACAGTTGTGATCCTTGAACATTTAGTAGCTTACATAATAGCCATCCCACTGCTACGTGCGCACTGTAGATTCAACTCGATTATCTGTCTGAGTCACTATTTTTATTTCCATATGCATGCATGCACAAGTAAACATGCATACACGCATATACGTGTGTGTGTGTGTGTGTATGTGTGTGTGTGTGTGTGTGTGTGTGTGCGTTTGTGTGTGTATGTGTGTGTGTGTGTGTACTTGTGGGTGTATGTATAAATCTAAGATGGAAGGCTCGAGGTGTAGGAAGAAAGTTAGCTTCAAGCAGTCCGTAGAAAAGATAAAAAGCAACTTTCAGGAACAATAATGGTTTATTAAAGAGGAAGGTTGTGGAGCTTTTCGCATCGAATTACGATCACCGGAAAAAAATTATCTTATATTTCACGTTCTATTCATGGGCATGGGAATAGAAATGCAAGACTTAAGGAATGGGGTAGATAATATCCTGGCTACATGTTTCATAGCGAGCAGAACCTCGGAAGTGGTAAATATACAAGCGCGGTGTATGCTTCAGGCTTCTCTTCATACCAAAGGTATCTTCATTAAATGAAGTTTGCAATGTCGTAAGGAAGCACAAGATACTTTTGGATATTAACCACTTCCGAGGATCTGCTCACTATGAAACATATGAATCCGGCTATCATCTACTCCTTTCCTTAACACATGTATGCATCCCTAAAATGGATCCATAGCTCTCATCGCAGTTACGAGCTTGTAACCCTGATAATCCCTTACAGCAGTTACCGAGCGTACCTATTCGTTTAGATCACTAGTGAACTAAACTCCCATACTTTGTATATATATATAATGTTAATGTACAATATATGGATTTAACTAATCTGGTGGTACTCACAACAAAAGTTCTTTAGAGGACCAGGCTACAAACCACATACAAAGGGATATAATGCATAGCCGTATGCAGTTGAAATCCAATAAGTCAAATTTGTAATCATTATTTCATGAAGAGTATATAAAATATATAGAAAGTCATAATGTATGGGATGAATATATCAGTTTTACCACTTGATATCCATAAAATTACAACAGTTTAGCAAACAATATCAAAGAAAATTTATTTATTTCAGTGTATGGAGAAAATATTTTACGTCTCTGTATTTGTGTGTATATTGTAAATTATATGGTACTATTATGCCATTCATAAAGGTAATAGAAGTAAAGAAGATTTGCTCTTCATATTTTTGAATATCATGGTTATATTCATTCTCAAACTAATATATAAATATAAAAGTAAAAAAGTGATTTTTTGCTTTTGTATGTATATATTGAGTTGAACATTGATATAACCATGATATTCAATGATATGAAGAGCAAGACCTCTTTACTTGTATTACCTTTACAAATAGTACAACATTATCATATAATTTACAACATATTCACTAATCCAAACAAGGTGAGGGATAAATATCATTTCATGAACACATGATTTAAATATATCATAAAAACCATTGGTAGTTATCATTTAGGTCATGCGTTCATTAAATGATGTGCGTGTGTGCATGTGTAATGCATGATCATATATCTATTTACTACTGTTATAAAATGGAAATATTCTTTTCTACTCTAGGCAGAAGGCCCGACATTTTGGGGGAGGGGGCAGTCGATTAGATCGACCCCAGTACGCAACTGGTCCTTAATTCATCGAACCCGAAGGATGAAAGGCCAAATCGACCTTGTCGGAATTTGAAATCAAAACGTAAAGACAGATGAAATATCGTTAAGCATTTCTTTCGGCATGCTAGTGTTTCTGCCAGCTCACCACCTTATGAAACAGAAATTTTGCAGTTGGTTATGTAAAAAATTCGAACCAAATTTTTATGACGACGTTGGTTCCCAATCACTGTATAGCGTGTATTCAAATTATTATTTGTAGAGATAAACAATTCATTCGGATCAATATTTTAAAACGGGGGCGCCAGTTTTCATTTATGTTTTATGTAGTGTTTTGGTACGGAAAGACTTTCAAACTTCGAATACTTATCTATTTTGTGTTATAGAACAGAAAAATATTTTTGTATTCGAATTTATTTCATGTAAAAAATTGTCTTATTTCGATAATTTCTACTAATCACTGACGTCTATTCAGTTGAAAACAGTTAGCGCTCTAACGGTGTATATCGTATTAATCCCCTAACCCTAACTACACTGTTAACCCTAACCCTAACCCTAACCCTAACCCTAAACCTAACACTAACTCTAGAATCCGAACTCTAAAATTGTTACACACATAGATACGCACAGCGTAATTTATTATATAAACAATATATGCGTATAAATTACGATTAAACCGGATGAAATATGTCACAGGGAATAACATTTTTATGACCGCCCAGCAGTAACTCTATCCAGCTGAATAGACGTCAGTGATTGGTTGAAATTACAGAAATACGACAACTTTAACATGGAATAACTTGCGAATTCCTTTTTTTTTTTGTTAAAAAGACTAAGATTAAAAGATGTTTTATATGACACATTCTACCAGTGTCCCAAGTTTCAAAGTGTTTCGTTAGTGTTTCGTTAAGAAAATACTGGCGCCCCCGTTTTAAAATAGATCCATTCATTCTTTAGTCACGCTATTTGTTATATCGTATGTCTTATTAGAATCACCTTAGATACAATATTGAAGTCATCGTTAAATGTAGCCTATCTATGTTTGATCTTACCTCATAATAAATTAGACAGGCCTCAGCTGTTCAACATGATAGTTAGAATATCTCCGAAACGACAGTAGTTGTTTGAGATCTGATTTGTGAGCAAACGCTAGATGAAAATAATCTCGAAACTTTTAATGGTTAAGAAATTACATTGCATAAATAAAGTACGAAGTGTACATATTTTCATTTATTCTTGATGAAAGATTAAAAAAACCCCAGCTAAACACGTCTTTATTGAACTCATAAGTACTTACCCGCATACCAAACATACATGTATACTAGGTGTCATTGGAGCGTTGGATGGAAAGCTGAATGTTATTAATACAGCTAGGTTCTAAGTAAAGGTCAGGTAGAAGTAAATGTTAGCTGTAATCCTTTTTGTATTGATCAAAACGTTTCAAGCGTCCGACAAGATGTCTTGTAGTGGCCTTTTGCAAACGATTACCTTTTCGATTCAAAGAGGAAAAATTGCATTAAACATGCCTGCTACATAAATATTTCCACTTTGAATTTGAAGCCTGGGACCTCACATTTGTAAAATTTTCTTCATATATCAGGAAATGTGTGCAAACGAAAAATTAAAAGGTAGAGTTCTCGGAAACGAAAGATTGCTATATGTGTATACGTACATACATACACATGTATATATAAATATACATGTGTGTATGTATATATATGCACTTGTGTATGTAACTATATTCGTGTGTGTGTGTGTGTGTGTGTGTGTGTGTGTGTGTGTGTGTGTGTGTATGCATGCAGATCACACAAACACTCACTCACACACATACATATACATTCATGTTTGTATAAATCAGTATCAAATTAGCATCTTAGCAAAGTTGCCACAAACTGTCTCGAAGAAAAGTATTGTATGCAATGGAGTTCGAAAAAGATGGAATCAGGATGCGAGGTGTTACGATAAAACTGGAAATCAATCCGTTTTCCGTTCGTCGCTAACAAAAAGACACAGCTTGTTTAAAAACTTTTCTACTGAATCAAATATTCGCAAATGATATTAAATGTACAGATGGTATCTACGATTGAACGTCTTTTACTGTTTATAGAATTATGTTCACTTTTAGATTTGATTTCTGGTGTAAAAGAAGCATCGACACTTTTCTTTTACGTTTACATTTCCTTTGGAGTATTGGAAATGATTCATCTTTTCGCTACAACAACTAAACTGACTTTCACAACAACAACTAAAACTCTCTCAAACCTTATTTTGAAAACGTCTAGTAAATTTAGTTCTAGATAAGATAATTATTGACAGAGCTATTGCGAAATGAAGAAAACAAAATTAAGAACGTTAAGCAACGGATATTGGTAAATTTAGCAAGCAGTTTAGAGAAAATTTATTTCATCCTATTCAGCTGAAATTTATCATCAATCACCAGGAAGAAAGTAGTGATCTATTTAAAGAATTTCTTATATTAAAAGATTTTAAAACGATCGAACTTAATGGTAAAAAGTACATAACTACAACTTAATAGGTAACATTAAACCTACCAATTTAGTGTGCTCTAATCTTGAAATATTTTATTTTTATTTTGATGAATTTTATTTTGTGTTTTGAAAATGAAATCAGGAGGACATTTAGTGAATAATTTGAATATGTGAATGTGAAAATGTTAAGAAATAAGGAAACGAATTTAAGCTGAAGTAAATCGGGCATTTGTAGAGGTATTTATGGACAGGATGTTGATTGTGTTAGCAGTATTATAAGTACTCGTAATAGTGATTGTGGTAGTGGATGTAATGATCTTCGGAGTAGTATACGGTCATAGAGATAAAGCAATGTTAGGGTAGTGGACATGGCAATGACCGTGTGGTAGTGACTATGCTGCAAATATAATGAAGAACACAGTTGGGAAAATGGAGACCAAAACTTAGCAGATAAAACTTAGCAGCAGTGGTTATAGTTCCATCAGTACCCGAATCCCTGCATAAATGTTTTTTTATTTAATCCATCTTAATATTAGACATACCAAAAGCATCAAACGGAAATTTCATAAGCGGAAACGATGTGTAAGCATTCTGACAGTAAAACCGATACCCTCTGAAACCCCAGAAACATCACTGAGTGTGCATCGCGTAACATTCGCAAGATGTATCTTAAAACGATATATATATATATATATATATATATATATATATGTTTGTGTGTGCCTGTATCATATCTTCGAGTTAAAATGGCATCCCTTGACGACAATGTAACTTCCATATGAATGACTAAGGTATCTGTGGCCTGATGAGTGGCTAGTGGATCAATCCATGTTTGGGTAATTACTACTTCCGATGTGCTGCTACATACGAAACATATGTAACTTGGATTTTATCTACTCCATTTCCTAAATTTGTATATATACATGTATATATATATATATATATATATATATATATATATATATATATATATATATATATATATATATATATATATATATATATATATATATATATATATATATATATATATAACGCATAGGGGTGCCTAATTGGAATTTCAGCAATATATGTAAGGAATCCAGCCCGTCATTCTTTCATTCCTGCAATCCACTCCCAACACTCCATCGTTATATTTTATAAATCCTGAAAAGCCGGAAGACAAAGTTAATTTCGAAATGATACAATTTTAGAAGGTAGAGATTCGAAACTGATGACTCGAGACATTCAGTTCGGCACAATAAGAATGATACCAGTTCGCCATTTTATTTTACGTAATCGTTCTTATGTCAGAATGTGATTTCTTACCTAAAATAATTATTCCGTGAGGCAATTTTAAAACTGTACTAGGTGAATCTGAAATATTTATCATTTCATATTTACTCATTCCGTGTTAACTCCTTCGTATTCACTCTCCTTTCTTATTCCGATTTAAAAAAGAAATAGTAGTAGTGATTATTGCTATCACAAAGTTAGAAGCAACACTAACAAAAGCAGCAGTCCCTGTTGTATCCGGAAAATCCTCAGCAATTACAAGGAAGATTAGGTAGACCATTAAATAGACTGTTATTCTTTCTTTATATATTTTTTCATCTCGTCTGTAAAAATCTAAATGTCATTACAATTGGATTTAGACTTTTAGGAATCGATATATAATTGGGTTATATAGACCACAACCTTACTTTGTACAGTAAGTATTTGACAACGCTGTTACTTGAATTGCATGGTGTTGAGTGTTCAATCTCAAATTAGAATTACATGAAAGTTCGTTGAAGATTATGATTTTTTTCTCCTGAAACAGAATTTCGTAACTTAACACTCCGAACTCTTATACTTCGTCTCTTAGACTTCTTTATTCTTGTCGGCATTTAAAAATACCAAACACACTTATATTGTAAATGACACTGAATTTAATACGATCCTTAATTTCAATACAACGGCACTGGAGAGAAGTTCACACTCCCGTTCTCTTTATAATCAAAGCGGCACCTCAAGTTACTTATATTGAAACTTGGTATGCATCCTCTTAAAGGTACTATATTTACTTTTTTGCATTCTGTTATGTAGGAATATCTATTCCTTACGATTTATAATCCATGAAGTGCAAAATTGGACAAAAACTAGCGATTTAAAAATTTTCAAATCCTTTGCGGAGCCTGAAAAAATACTTAACCGCAAAACCTTTTATACACCTTTCTTTCAACCGTAATTCGCAACAAAATATCGTTTCCTGGTTACCACTTTCGAAAGTTGCATTTTTCGTTCTGCCCTACACTACAATGCCTGGCGGAAATATTCGAGGCTAATTTTTGAACCGGATCCCTTGGTAGTATACCTGAAAAGGAAAAATTGTGAAGGTGAGAGACAAGTCTGAGAAAGAAGCTGAAAGGAATCTATAATTGACGTATAAGTGAATGAGATTAGTTCCTTCATTACAGCAATGTTCTATTACCAACTGCCAAAAAGCTGCTCGTTTTTAGATCAAGTTTAAGCTAGTCTTTTTCACGTAACTATATTATTTCATTTTGTGAGATCTTTTCTCAGAACGCAGTCCTCCGTAGTGTAGCTATTTTGGAATATATCAGCCTACCATAAGGACAATATTTTCTCTCCACCACAGTGTGCTCCATCACAGAAGAGCTTCTATGTTTAATACTTTCACTAATCCCAAGTCTTGAATATCTGTCAAATCGTTTTCTCATATGCAGAAGTTTCAGCATTTTAGCATGTCTTAAAATAATATCTATGTTTTATAACCATTAACTTGAATCATAAAAAGCTTCATATCTGGAATATAGATATTGAAATCATAATCAAGATTAGCGCTCAAATTCTCTTTGTAATTGCGTCGTCATGGTTTGCATCCTTCTTTAACAGCTGCCTCTGCAGTAAATGAAGCCATTTTGTTTGGTTATATACCACTCGTTTGGAATACGCAGAAGTCAGGGTTGAGAAGTAACAACAATTTTATTAAGATGTAGTGTGGGGATTAACATGTTACATTCCAATGAAATTTTATCCATAAAAGTTTATAGATAATTTTACAGTGCGTGCAAATATGATACAGTCAACACCGTACATGAGCTCATCAATCAGATTTCTGGAGTCGCCAGTAAATGTTTTCCCATAATACACGTAAACAGAGCACAAGAAATTGAGTAAAGAAGATAATTATGAATTATTAGAGAATGAGAGGGGGACCTTTCAAATTCCTTTTGTCTTATATATATATATATATATATATATATATATATATATATAAGTAGAATAGGAAGTACTTGTGGATTCCTGGTTTTGGGAGAATACTTACTTTGATATCGGTCATTTTGCTTCATCCATAATCTTAAGCTTAGATAATGTTTAGATGCTTAGGTTTTGGTGTCTAGTTTGGAGGAGGTCCTGTGGCATATATATATATATATATATATATATATATATATATATATATATATATATATATATATACAGAGAGAGAGAGAGAGAGAGAGATCATATTGTAGAATATTATATTAAATTCTTCTTTTACAGTGCTCTTATGTATTGTGCGCCTACGCATTAGAATTATTGTGAAGTTATTATTGATAATATTAGTGCTGGTATTGCTAAAATAGTTCATAGTCTTGATATATTGAAACAAGACGATATATCGGCATCAATGCTAAAGCAGCGTATAGAATGACGATGTTTTGCACGTACGGTTAGAGCGGTGAGTAAAATTGATAGAATAGCTAGTTATGTTTGGCCCACTTTTGAGTACAAATCCAGCAAGCCAGATCTTGCCTTTAACATTTACTATGTCAGTATTATTCAGTACTATTTAAATATTGCTGTTGATTTGATCAAATATGCCACCTACAAAAACAATTCACTCTGTGTCAGTGTTAAATATCAAATAATAAGAGTAGAGCACGTAAGTTTTAAACTGCCGGTGGGAAAGCATAGATGCATATAGAAATATTAAATTGCATTTTTGATAACAGAATGTAGAGGAAAAGGGCAGAGAGGCGGTATTTGCTGGCTGATATGGCTGTGGAGGCGATCGGAATGGTGTAGGTTGTACTTTTAATATTATCAGGGTTTGTGGTGTGGTAGTGGATGGATTTGGTGGCACTGAAGTAGTAGAAAGAAACATTTATAAAAAGAAGGAAAAGAAATAAAAGAAGAAGAAGAAGAAGAAGAAGAAGAAGAAGAAGAAGAAGAAGAAGAAGAAGAAGAAGAAGAAGAAGAAGAAGAAGAAGAAGAAGAAGAAGAAGAAGGCAAATATAAATTAGCAGAAGATGAAGAACATAGAGGGGGTTCCTTTCAAAATGTTATATAATTAAAGCTGAGTTTGCTTTTCTCAGTGATAACTGGATCGGATCAGTAGTTTAGGCAGAATTCTCACTTGATATCATAATATATTGCAATTTAAACTAACATTAACAAAAGGATGTAGCAAAAATATAATGCATATTCCCTAAGATAGAATCTGATTTTATAATATGAGGTAGAATAATTTAATTATTGTTATAATGTATTTTCACAACATTAATCGTTCTCTTGTTGTTCCTGTTCCGTTCATCCAATAAACCCAGAAAAAAAAAAAAACTTTTTTCAATATATACATGTTTATGTTTTACTTTAATGTAGAATAAATGGATGCGCAATTTCAAAATTTCAAAATAACAAATAATTATGGAAAATATTTGTGTGTGGGCATATGTGCTTGTGTGATTGCGTGTTTTTATGTATCTAAGACCACACACATATCTGTGCGTGTGTGTATGTATATACAAGCACGCACACACACATATATATGTATATATATGTATTGTATGTACATATATATATTATATGTATATATATATATGTATATATATATATATATATATATATATATATATATATATATATATATATATATATATATATATATATATATATATATATATATATATATATATATATATATATATATATATACATATGTGTGTGTGTGTGTGTGTGTGTGTGTGAATTTCATATCAAACTACGCACTCAATGCATCTGTCTTCTCCTGAACCCTTAGTCAATAAGAGAGTCCAATAGTAAATATACATAGATTCATAAATACATGTGTTTGAGTTTGTGTTTGATGTGTGTGTGTGTGCGTTTACACAAAATATGCGATGCGATACAAAAACAGATCCCTCCTTTATGAGTCTACTTATGAGATATCGAGAGACTACTATATAGGAAAAAGCATAAAGAATATATCGAAAGTTCCTTAAAGTTCTCACAAAGAAACTGGAAAAGTCCTATGTTGATTGTCTTAAGGATTGAAAGCACAAAGAAATTAAAAGAATTTGAGATACACCTCAATGAAGTTAATAAATAATATTCGATTCTCCATGGTATATAATCATAGAATGTCATCATTTTTAGTCATCGTTATAAAGAAATAAAGATAGATATTTACTCGACAAGAAATATAGATGGATAGTTACTCAACAATGAAATAGAGATGGATATTTGCTATAAAGATATCGACTGCAAGCAAGATCATCTATTCAATTCATGCCATCTGCGACACACCAGATTAAATGCCGTTTATAACCTAGATAAAAGCATTTATACAAAAGTATGCATTTATACAAAAGTATGCCACCTCTTGTAAGAAATTATCTACCATCCTTAATTGATAACGGGTCACAACCAACCACGAAATTCAGTACCCCGAAAGGAGGCAAAAAAAAAAATGGAAATGTACGTCATCCTGTACTTTTCTTCCTACTAAACAACGAGTTCTGTAACATCATTTTCTAAAATATACCAATAATATCAAAAAGCTACAAGCTGAACGAAATACTCTAAACACGTATTATAAGAAACGGATAAAAAATCACTAAAATGCTTAACAATTAACAACTAGCTTCACATATGTATCTGAAGCACTAAACCATGCAATTATACGCTCAAAATGGAGAGTAAATTTCACTGGGCAAAAGAAGATTTCATATGACAACGTATAAATATACATGTATTGAAAATCAAAATAGAGGAATACACGCCAATGGCATGTAGACATGTGATATGTAGACATACGTTCAGGTAAAAAAAGAAAATGATTGTATGACCATTTAGGGCAATATTTTTCACTACCTCCTCACAGGAAAGATATTTCATGATGCTTGAGTGAAAAATATAAGTATAAAGAAAGATGCTGGTTAAAGGACCTAAAACCTAGGGCACAATACTACATTTTGATGCGTATAATATATTATTTGCTCTAAGGCGGTGAGCTGGCAGAAACGTTAGCATGCCGGGCGAAATGCTTAGCCGTATTCCGTCTGTCTTTACGTTCTGAATTCAAGATCCGCCGAGGTTGACTTTGCCTTTCATGCTTTCTGAGGCGATACGGTATGTACCAGTTGCGTACTGAGGTCGATCTAATCGACTACCCACCACAAAAAAAAGAAAAAATTGGGCCTTGTGCATAGAGTAGAAAAGAATATGTTATTTGCTCTACGAGCCGCAGGACAACAATATTATGAGTGTGCTCAACCTGGTAGAAAGGGCAATTCAATTTGTTCATTCTATTATCTATAAAAAGAAAAGGAGACATTGATGGATGTATTCCAAGATATATAATGACTGAAAAATACAATAGGATAGTCATGATTAGAAAATCTTTAGCCATACCACTTAGTGAGAACAACAAAGCGACATGACCTCAATGATGTTCTTGGTCCTCTCAGAAATAGAAGCCAAATCTCCCTTGAATCACATTCTTGCAATTTATATGAAGGCGAAATAATATAAGATATGTATTCAGGGTAATTCAGGCATGGATGGGAAACACCTTAATCGAAATCGAGTAACTCACAAGAAGAATACCTTTTTTGACAGGTCTACACAATCGTAGATGACTGTTGACTAATCCACAACATACCATCATCAACGACAATGTTACCAGTACATATTTCTACTACCAAATCTAATTTTCAAGGAACAAAACTTTACGTGCTCGGTTTTCAAATGTGAAACCATCTCAACTATCGGCCCTATTAGTGCTAGTATTCAATAGAACCTCGTACAATTAATATTATCATATAAAGAAGCCCTTTAGCAAAATGGAATAAAGTCACACGAGCTGATTTGTTTCATATCGGATATTATGTTATAAACACCTCCAAGTTTATTATTGATTCTCTATATCTAGCTACAATGTTCAGCAAGCGTGTATCTTTAGTTATTTATGTCTAGAATTCCATTTCTACCATTGAGGCTGAGAAATAAAAGGAATCACTCAAATCGATATTGCCATTAATCAATAAGCGACGTCAAAAGTGGAGGTAGTGAATGAAAAGGGACGAAGAGAGTGTGTGAAGAAGAAGAGGGAAAGAGAAAATAAAGGAACGGAAATATAAATGAAAATAACTATAAACATATATATATATATATATATATATATATATACGTATATATATATACGTATATATATATGTATATATATATATATATATATATATATATATATATATATATATATATATATATATATATATGTATATATATATATATATATATATACATATATATATATATATATATATATATATATATATATATATATATATATATATATATATATATATATATATATATATATATATATATATATATATATATATATATATATATATATACATGCATATATATACAATATATACACACATGTGTACATACATATATAACAATAGATACGAATATATGCGTGTTTGTGTGCGCGCGAGTGTGTGCGTGCGTTTGTAACTTCATGAAAAAATACAGGATTATCCCCTATCATGAATAGCTTCTACATATCTGCATTGAGTTCTATCATGTGTACAAATATTTAATGGTTTTCACACACACAAGCACATGCAAAGACAAGAAGGCACATAAATGCGTATACAAGTATATTTACGATTGAATAAGGATGTATATTTGTGCATTTATAAAAGCTGCATCAAATGAATCAGGGAATCTGGCTGTGTTCGAGAATAGATATGGGAGCAGAGTGTTTATGCGTATATATTTATGTAAATATATGCGCGGTAGATAGATAGATAGATAGATAGATAGAGACATATATAAATGAATGTGCGTATTTGTAGATATATATATTTGCGAGAGATAGACAGAGCGATATATATATATATATATATATATATATATATATATATATATATATATATATATATATATATATATATATATATATATATGAGTATCGTTTCACTTATGTATGTCTCAGAGAAGGCTCTACTGTCACCTGTATGCAAATATAAATGTATACGTACATTTATATATATCTACATACACTCACACGCAAACAAACACATACACGCATATATGTGAAATGTCACATGGATAGAGTGGTAAAAGGATCACACTTGGAAATTTGTAATTAGAAATGTTTATATTAACAACACACAGTTGCTGATTTTGCAACTGTTATACATACACACCCTCACACACACCCTCACACACACCTGTCTATACGTACATATATACATAGATACATACATATATGCATGTATTTGTATGTGTATACATATATGTATACAGATAGATAGATAGACACCCCATAGCTACACACATGCACATAGTCTTACATATAGTATATATAAGTTATGTTTGCCTAAGTGACTATTCATACATATATAAAATGTATATGCACAATACACACCTATTCATGATATATTAAACACCAAATTTCATATATGTGTATACAAATTCAAATATAACTATGAACGCACACAACACACACACACACATGCACACACACACACACACAGACACAAACATATATATATATATATATATATATACACATACACATAAGTGCATGTATTTGTAAATGCATGTTTGTATACATACATATATATGTACATATATATAAATATACATATATATATATGTGTGTGTGTGTGTATGTGTGTGTGTGTGTGTGTATACATGTACATACATATATTTATGTATCGATGGATATATACATATATGTATGCACATATTCATATATACATATATGCACACGTACACACTTAAATACATATACAGCATTGTATACGTACATACATTTATGTGAACATACATACACGAATTTATGAAAAGTAACTTTTTGTCTTTTAGCTCGTTTTCTTTTATGAAACTAAAGAAAAAAGCAATAAATATCCAAGGACTTTGTATTTTGTAACAAAATAGTTGACATGCTTTTCACACCAATGGAACTCCTGCTGAATAGAAACCGTTGGTATTCATAATTGATTATCGAAGAAAAGGATAAACGAAAGCAAAAACAAAATAACAAAAAAAAAGTGTGCCTAATATTGTATATTTTCATTGTTCCTTCTATTTATACGTATGTATCTTTGCAATAACGTAGTATTTGTCAGAGTTTTCCCATTGTAAATTATTGAATTTCTACGGAGTACAAATAGCGATACTGAACTATGATGAATCCACTTGTAACAGTAGTGAAGATGAATAAACATAATCGTGTTTTTTTTGTTTTTTTTTTCCTGAAGTATACAGTGCTATTCACCGAAGTGTTTGTGGCTTAGATACGTCAAATTTGTTTAGGTGTTTGGATGTTCAATTCTACCTATATTTACTACAGTTTGTGCTACTTTACGTTGTGTGGGAAGAATTGTCGTTTTTTAAGTACTACCGTAGTGGGACAGAATCATTAATTTAATGATTTCTTGTCAAAAATGCCAGGTAAACCAGCCTTATTCTTAAACCTAATAAAAATTAACTTAATGCTGAAGTGGCCATGTAGCGGGGATGTCTTTTACCCGAGGAACCCAACAATGGTCATTCTTTGACCTCTAGTGAAGAACATCGTTTCTTGCACTGATAGGAACATTATAATGACCGTTACACACGCACAAACATACACACACAATTGCACAAACACGCGACGCATAAATATATCGTGTAAATATATAGCCTGCAAGATGAGAAAATACGTGTAGTGGTACACAAAATAACATTAAAAGTTTTCGACGGAATCCGAGGAGCGTGTAAGCTCAGAGTCAGAGTGGATCAGTTGAAATTTCAGCAATATGATGCCGAAATATTTGACTCGATTCACAGAATGAAAGAGGTCTGCTGTAAAGCACAACAGAAGAGGTAGAATATTGCAAACAAATTATCAAGTCAACGAGAGTGTCTTGTACAGAGGAATAAGTTTCTGTTGTTTGGAGTTTTCTCCCCTGACAGGCTAGCCCGTTATTTGACTTTTGCTTTGTTAATCTTCTTTTATTATTATTCTATTATACATTTTGATATATACTACATCCTTTGCTATTGTCCAGATTGAGTTTAGTCTTTGTGGACAATAAAATAAACGTCCTTACTCTACTACTACTATTACTACAACTACTACTACTACTACTGCTGCTGTTTTTCCACTTTTTATTTCAAAATAAATTTTGACTGGTCACTTAGTAGCAAGTTTGTGGAGGAAACCACCTAGCATTGTTTCTTATCCTTTAAAGCTTAAAACGGTCCTGCTTATGTTTTTAGTCCCACGTATCGTGATTATTTGCAGTTTATGAACCAAGGACATGTGTTTTCTCTGCAAGGACGCAAGTTCAGACATACTTTACATCAGGCGGGTTGGTATGTATCCTGTTGGGATCGGCTACTAACTGGGTGCCGCTTGCAGATTCAGGCGACGTTTATCTTGATACGAGAACAACATGTCGCGCACATATGGTTGTGATGCACTTGCCTGGTTACCCTTATTACACAGGTAATCATGATGGGCATATTGTGTTGCATGTATTCGTAACCCAGTGTCACTTTGATGGTATTCTTCTCTCTGTCACTCAGTAATAATAATGAAAGTAAACATTATTATTGCTCAATGCTTGGTGGACACATTGTTGTGGATGTTATGTGTGGATTTGCGATTCTTTGTAACGTAAGGCATACAGATAAATAATTAGATCAAGATAGACAGAACCGAAAGGTAGGCATGACGAAAAAATAGTTACACAGAGTGGAATATATATATATATATTTATATATATATATATATATATATATATATATATATATATATATATATATATATATATATATATATATATATATATATATATATATATATATATATATATATATGTTATGTATGTATGTATGTATGTATGTATGTATGTTTGTATGTTTGTATGTATGCACGTGTGTATGCTTGTATGTATGTGAGCGTATGCTATATATACATTTACTGTTTAAATGGTCTCTCTCTCTCTCTCTCTCTTTCCCTCTCTTTCTTTCCTTCTTTCTTTCTTTCTCTGCCTCTTTCTCTTTCTCTCTCCCCTTCTCTTTCTCTTTCTCTGTATACGTATTAACTCCCATGCATTGCTTTCATTTAAAATATTGACCTGTAATGTTTATTTTCGTTTCTGGCAGCTGTCGCGTACAAGCCCTGTTTTCTGATTGGATAAAAATCGGCAATCTTTAAATTCCTGCAAAATTTTGTTCAATAATTTGTCTGGAATTCAACGTGAAAAAGTACATCAATGTACGAAATTGGGATGAGCTTAGTCTCCCTTACAATAGAGATCTATTGGTCTAAAATATATTCCGAAATCATTAACAGATAGAAACTGCAGATTCAGATTGTCCTGTGCTTTTTAATTTTTTTTTCTTGAAACTATGATTAAAAAGAAGATTCGAAAAAAAAGCCGAAATCTTCGTATTTACGGGGTGCGGGCTTCAATAAAAAAATATTTCACTTTTGTTTTTAAATTACGTTTCATTTTCTGTTTGCGGATGGTAATATTAATCATCGTTTTGCATGTTTTCTAAACCTTCAAGCCTTATCCCATCGTTTTTAAGTGCGTAGTGGGGTCGAAATGTTAATAATTTTTCAAAAGGATTTTCAATTTTTGAACCCAAAACGCGTCTCCCATTATTGTTAAGTATATAGTGCAAAAATGAAGTTAGAAAGAATTGGTCCGTAACAGAAAGTGGAAGGCACATTAAAAAAATTTCAAAAATATTTTCTCCCACCATTTGTAAGCGTGTGATGAAAAACATTTGAAAATACCCGTCGAAACGGAGAAAATCAAACTTTCATAGGTGTGCTGTTCCGAAAGTCCACCAAAGTTTTTTTATTATGAAAATTACCCGGCAACGACGGGATATCCTGCTAGTACACACACACACACACACACACACACACACACACACCAGCATCCACATGCACACACACAAATACACACACACATGCACACATATACACACACTGACACACATAGACGTGTGTGTGTGCGTGTTTGTATATAAGTACAACCACAACCACTTATACCAGCGATCACATATACACATAAATATCCTTTTTTTTTTCTTGGAAATTTGTCACATTTCCAGTACAGTAACATAATATGTTTTTAGAAAAATATGCCAATGCAGTTTAATACTTCTTCACAAGTATCACGAGTTATAGAAATTATCTAAAAAGAGCGCGCCGCACAATATTGACTGTAAGAATTTGAGAATATAAAAAAAAACTGCATTAAAATATTAAGATAAAGATATCAATTCACAATATATGGCTATCAATATATTTTCAAATCTAATTATTATTCAACGTGTAAAGTGAACGAAACATTTCGTTCTAGCGATTCTTGCACTTCAAAGTCAAACTCACAATTTATACCGAATATTACAAGCATCAATATAAAATCCTATATTTCCTCTGATATTATTTTCCAATATTTCTTTCAAAGACAATATTCATAAATTTAGAGTCATATAATATCTCAATCATTATTTATTGATAAATTTATATATATGCATGTATATATGTGTGTGTATATAGTTATATACATATATATATATATATATATATATATATATATATATATATACATACACACACACACACACACACACACACACACACACACACACACACACACACATATATATATATATATATATATATATATATATATATATATATATATATATATTGCGTTAAACGCAGGTGTTATTCAAATTCTTTTACTTTCGACAGATGTCTCCAAGATATCACTGGTATTATATCAAACGAATAAAATGGTGCAAGACAATGTAATCTTATCTTCAGCAAATGAAGAAATGAAACTCGTCAATAAGACATTTTAACAGAATGTCATGGATATGTATAATGATTAAGAAGGGAAAAAATACACACATCTATATATATATATATATATGTGTGTGTGTGTGTGTGTGTGTATGTGTGTGTGTGTGGGTGTGTGTGTGTATTATATGTAGGAATATATGTGATATGTGAGTCTGTGTGCGTGAATATGTCTATATCCATCTATGTATACATGCTTATGTGCGTTTGTGCTTGTGGTGTTCCTGTAAGTTCGTGTAGTTTTTTGTTGGTACAGGCCTTTCTATATACAACGGAATTCTCTGAGACATGCAGCCATATAGTGAAGCATATCAACAGACGTTCGTATAAGTATGAATGTATATATATATATATATGTACATTATTTACATTATTTACATTTGACGGACATTTGTCCTGTTGTTAGCACAACGTTTCGGCTGATATACCCTCCAGCCTTCATCAGGTGACTTGGGGAAATTTCGAACCTGGGTTCTCATTCCTTAGGTATTTTTTTGAAGTTATTATTACTTTATGTTTGACTTTTGTTTTGCATTTGTACAAGTTGGATCCAAGTCTCACCCAGAGACCTCAAGAGACAACAAGTTAGAAGTTCATGTAGGTGTTATGCCTAGGGTACCATATATTTGGATTTGTACAGTTTTGTTCAAGTGAATGTTTAAGAAACCATAAGAAAATTATGTGTTTGCTTTAAAATTTGAGATCACATAGACAGTATTTTACGTAGGATATGGGCAGTTCCCATGAGCACTATTTTTTGAACTTCAGCCATTTTGGGGTTTCCTGGAATCTGATCTAGGTAGTAATCAGCCCGTTTCGCTGTTATTCCCAGGGCACCTATGACAATAGGTATTGTTTTCGTCTTCAGATTCCACATTTTGCTAATTTCTATTTCAAGATCTTTATATTTGCTCAGTTTTTGGTAGGTCTTAACTGGCCGCCTAGTTATTAGCATGTTGGTGGAGGAAACCACCTAGCATTGTTTATTATCCTTCAAAGCTTAAGAAGGTCCTGTAGATTTTTATAGTCCCACGTATCGTGATTATTTGTAGTTTATGAACCAAGGACGCGTGTTTCCACTGCAAGAACGCAAGTTCAGACATACTTTGCATCAGGCGTGTTGGTATGTTTCCTGTTGTTCCAATAATGTCGCGTATAAGACTGAAACTGTATCTTGGGTACTGGAGGTGCATCCTCCACATCAGCTATCCATGGATTTCCTCTTTCTCTGCTAGTTTTGTTATCACATTCGTACCTAAAGGGTAACTGATTTCTCGAAGAGAAATTAAATT
Source organism: Octopus bimaculoides (assembly GCF_046866305.1). Taxonomy (NCBI): domain Eukaryota; kingdom Metazoa; phylum Mollusca; class Cephalopoda; order Octopoda; family Octopodidae; genus Octopus; species Octopus bimaculoides. The sequence goes on from NC_142937.1 coordinate 36,304,783, forward strand.
TCCTTGTAGTCCCACGCAAAATATCTGGCTGTTTGTGTTTTAACATTCGATTGTGTTATTTTTTAAGTTTCACCATTACTATGTTTCTAGAAGCGTGTGGACTAGTAGTCAGTGTGTTACACTCACCAACGCCAAGTTGTGGGTTCGATTCCTGAGCTCTGCGGCATGTTCTGTTCTTAAGCAAAATACCTTGTTTCACGTTGCTCGAGTATTGTCTGGGGACCAGAATGGCAAAGTATAGACCGAACTTTTCCTCTGTATATCGTAAAAGGCTAATAGAACTGGTCGAGGTAGGTTTTATACTCCGGCCTCGGAAAACACTCATCAGCAACGGACTACCCAAACACACCCATGGGTTGGAGGGTTGTTGCCTGACTGATACAAAAGTGTCATCTACTAGGATCAGGGAATGACCTACAAATGGTAGATACAACCAGGTGCTGTTAAAGCGTTTGCATGCCCCACCCCCATACAGCTGCTGTTACTCTTGCTGCTAGCGGTGTACGTCAAACATTATTGGAGAGTAGAAGTGTTGACTGATTCCCTGAAACATCGTGAAGGAGACAAGTCTCCGCAATGTCTTCATTCCACTAATAAGAAGGGTGACACAGACACACACACACAAACTCATTCACACACACAGACCCATACACACACAACCGAACTCATACACACACATACAAACACATACATACACACACATACACACTTATGCATATAAACATATAATCACACTCATATACATATATATTTACATATATCCATGTATATGTGTGTATTTGTGCGTGCGCGTATGAGCACGTATGTATATATACAGCATTGTCCGGTGCATTTTATGTATGTGCGTGTGTGTGTGCGTGTGTGTGTGCGTGTGTGTGTGTGTGTGTGTGTGTGTGAGAGAGAGAGAGTGCGTGTGTGTATGTATGTTTGTATATCTATTCGTGAATGTGTATATATGCATCCCCGTGTGTTCAAGGTACTATTAAAAAGAAGAGAGTTTCTAATAGGAAAATGAGGGCAAGTAGAATATGAAGCGGTGTTGACGTGGCATTTAAACGATGCATTTTACAACAAAACTGCTGATCGAATTCTAACACAATTCTCTTACGAGAGAAAACTGGGTGTGGCTTCTCGTTGCCATTCGTAAATGCACACCGTTGTAAATAGCGAATATTGGTTTAAACATATATGCTTTTATGCCATGCGATATTTTATTTGAGATTGGAAGTAAATTTCTAATCGATATGATTTTACACGTAGGCTATGCTTCAATCTAGCAATGTCTGTTCGTCCGTCATGATATATTCAATATCACGTCCGCATGAGTTTTATAGCTCAAAAGTGTATCAACTATTTCCCAATAAGTGCATTACTAATACGTCCCTGACGAAATTGAACTTCATAGCTGAATCGTTTCTGTAGTTGTTTGTAGTTTGGTGATGTCATTGGTGGGGAAGGGTTACTGATATTGACAGAAAGAAAATATGTAGCAGTAAAGATAGAGTTATGATCAATTTTCTATATTTTATGGTACTCTATTTCATGTGACTTTCAACTTCACCACAGACCATATCTTCAAAATGTATCAGCTTAATACACACACATACACACACACAAAGACACACGTACTAATAAAATTATATGCTTACGTATACCGTTATGTCCTATGCTGCACACCACTGCTTCACGCAGAATTTAAAGATATAAATGATAAGGAATTTAGGCCGCTTTACACATACATTTTGATCGATAGCAAACAGTTAATTACTTTAAAGACGTACATATAGGAAATGATGTGAATCAATGACACTGGGGTTAACTTTACATGTATTCAGAGATTTAACTTATATGCTCTTTTGACACTTCGCAGATTGCGGCTAGATATTTGACGAATAGATATTGTTGTCGGCATCACCTGCAACTTCAGTTTGAAAGTATTCTTTAGTCTTTTTGATTCAATGTGTATATAGATCAATATTGCGTTTTGCCTTAGTGCGCAGTATTTCATGCCAATCGCAAATTAAAACTGAAGTCTTGAAGAGCCTCACATATACGCATAAATATATCTGTATGCGTACTCAGGCACAGACACACATGTCTGTAGGAATACGTGTGTATATGCGTTTAAATAACTATATATATTCATATCTATATATATATATATATATATATATATATATATATATATATATATATATATATATATATGTGTGTGTGTGTGTGTGTGTGTATACATACATATATATATATATGCATATATATATATATATATATATATATATACACACACATGCACACATACATTCATATGTGTGTGTGTTTGGGTGCGCGCGCGCGTATGTGTGAGGATTGCTTCATCCTGTGAGATGATAGCCGTTTCATATTCAGCTTCATTGTTTTGATACGCTTTTAGCCCTGTCCGTGCGCAGATATGACTTCACATGTTTCGACACAACCGTTGCCATGGAACTTTAAAAAATAACAAAAGCATCAAGAAATGAAATGATAATAAGCCAACCGTACGTCATCTGATTTAAATGACAAAATCTAGTTCAATATTCTTGCCAGTCTCTTGGTCGCCATAGTAGATTCCAGTGTCAAGCATTGTAATATGACTAGTACAAATTTAACGCGCGCGCGCACAGATATGCATACATTCATATATACATACATGCATACATAGAAACGTACGTACATGAATACATTAATACATACATACATACATACATACATGTGCATGTGTGAGTATGTATGAGGTCTGATCAATAAGTATCCGGATTGTTGCCATCGTAACGAAGCTAAAACACACGGAGTAAAGCTGCTTGGTACAGATTAACCTTCAACTCTGCTTCGCATGCGCACTATGTTTTAAAGTCCTAGCATACTTCTGCTGTTTACAGCAGTGCTTGGAAGGAAGGTGTGCAGCGCATGATCGTCACATTGACCATGACAGCATATGTTCCTCACACTGACGATCACAATGACCATGACAGCGTATGATTGTCAGATTGACCATGACATTGACCATGATCGTCACACTGACCATGACAGAGAAAGTTGAGCAGAGAATCTGCAGCAAATTTTGCCAAGAGCCTCGCGATACCTGCTCAGAGGCCTACCGGATGGTGGTTTCGGCGAGTTTTCCCTGCAGCTATACGTACATCTTCCGATGCTTTTCTCAGTACTGCTGGTTGCGGGTCTCAATATCGACATTTTTCGGCCATCTTAGGAACGTCTGAAACACTTATAGACTTGTGTATAGCTCATACACTCCTCTCCATACACTTTCTGCAACTTTGTGTAGTCCTCTGAGCAGGTATCACCCATGACAACATTCTCTGTCATGGTCAATGCGACGATCACACGCTACACGCTTTCCTTCCAATCACTGCTGCAAACAGCGGATGTGAGCTAGAACGTTACATTTTAGTGTGCATCCACAGCAGACTTCATGGTCAGTCTGTGCCAAGTGGCTTTACGGTGTGTACTTTAGCTTCATTACTATAGCTACAGTCCTGATACTTATTGATCAGACCTCGTATATATGTAAGTATTCCTTGCGTTTGCATGGCTAATTGTAGATTTAATGTAGACTTCCTTATCAACCACTATAATGGCACTGCTTTTTGTAGCATGGTACTTTTGCATATTACTTTGGTTGGTATTCCCATTATGCGTTAGCCTACTTCTTCACATCACTTGCACCAGATTTCCCGCCTGATTATTTCCTTTGTCTTGAGAGCTTACAATAAGGCATGCCGACAGCAATTGCTCCAGCCATGTCATTTTTGTTTTTAATAGTTTGCAGCTATGATAAATTTCATTATAAAATATTGTTCATATTGAAGTGGCTCCTCTCAGTTGACAAACACTAAAAATTACCTTTTAGATAATGGAACATTGTTTTGTTCTTCTATATTTTCGAAAAGTGTATATATGATATAAGATAATAAAAGTAGCCGCAACATGTAGTATGAAACCAGTTTAGCATCATCTGCTGACTAATCGAGTCTTTTAACAGAGTCCATTCTGTTGTAATTATTCCGGACATGCCTTGCGTCTGTAGATAAATTCATGCCTTCCCCTCGTCAAACTTAATATTCCTGTAAAGTTTCAACGGCAGTGCCAATTCTACTCTTAGTCACTGGTAACAGTAACCAACTTACAGGGTCTCAATGGAAGTGCTATGTTTAATTTATGTCACAAAATATTAAAGATGTTGTATTCGGGGATCAGGTAGTAGCCTGTTCGTTGATGAAAACTGTTGTTTCGTACGTTGATCGGTTAGGTTTATAATTAATTGTATTCCACCGAATATCATTCCATTTGTTTAGTGTGCATTTGTTTAAGTGCACATTATCTTAATTTTTCTTTTCTTTTTCTAACGGTGAGGTGTGTTTTAAGAGAGGTATTGCTGCTATATCTTGCAGTGTCAAGGACCATATGTCATCTTTTCAGCTGATCTTTAGTTGCAAAAAGTGGTTAGGCAAGGCTTTACAATGAGCTGCCGAGTGTTTGGTGTGGTTTTCTAGTATGGGAAGGACTCAGATTGATTATAGTAGAAAAATGCAGAAATATCAAGTTGTAGTATTTGTTATAGATGCTGTAGATGTTGCTGCTTAATAGTCACGTTTGAGAAAGAACAGATAAAGCTTGATACTTCAGAAGACCATCTGTAGTGTATGTTATTCTCTTTGCAAAGGCTTGTGACTTACGTTCAGGTGTTACATTTAGTCATAAAGCGAAACAAAAAAAAGCGTACTTAAAATCGATAACATAATGAAGCAATTTGGTGGGTGGGAGTACACTATAGACAATCAAAACAACAAATCGAACCCATCAATTGTAATAACCTTAAATACAAGAGGAAGAAACTTCGTACATGTGAACTACTTGCCATTGTAGGGTTCTACTGAGTTAATATTTTCCAATAGTTTGTTAAGATTTCATTGATAGAGTATATTATGCTTATATATATATTACTCTAGCACGTTCCAGATGTATGTGCTTAACAATATTTAGTCCTATTTCAAGTTAGACGACCAGTGACAGTAAATAATCATGACTGAAGTATTTAGACGCATAGTGTCTAAATAAATAACAGGGTCTTACTTGAAAGTGTTATAAATGTTGGTATGCTTGAATTCAATATATGGAATGATGTTGCTTTTAACTTTAGAGGAATCTTCTTCAAATCGGAGTACGTTCATGGAAGGTATTTATACAATGTCTATTCTTCTAAGTTCAGGTTTCTTTAATATCATTACCATTCTTGCTTAACGCGGCGTTGGTTTTGCTTCCCATGGCTATCGTGCTGAATACCACATCATATCCGATATGATGTAATACAAACTTTCACATCCTAATAGAGAAGGATGCTACTGCAAGTACACTTATGCTCTTAGCGAAAAACTGGACATGAAATTGCAGAAAACATCAAGGATAATAAGAGGCGTGCTTTCTTGCATGGCCTGCTGTGGTGAAACCTTTCGTGGTAGTTGCCATTTTAGAAAACGGTTATGCTACCCTAGTAATTTTTGTTTTAAAGATAGCATGGTGTTCTGTGAAGGAGATTTGTTTGCTCATTGTAGCAGGTTGATATACTATGTGAAAACACTCTCAATGCCTCAATGAAACTAGTGAAATCTGAAAGTAGAGTTAATTGACTCTTCTAATACTGGCCGTTGGCCTAGACAAGAAAGATCAATTATAAACACGCGAAATATCGTATGTAAAAGTACTAAAGAGTTTAGCATCTGCAAGGTAGCAAAAACTTTGGTTTCTACTGAACGAGAGTCATTTACGTCAGAGCAGAGGGAAATACATCACTACATATTAAATCCAGCTCGTTAGAGCATCGCGATAAAAGTATTCGCTTAATGTTTAATGAAATCCGTTTGGAAAGCAGCAAAGCAGATTATTCAATTATATACTTTTGTCTATTGGGCTTGTTATAATGTTCTTCAAATGGAAATGATCAAAGTGCTAAGCGACATTAAATCAGAACAACTAACACGTTATTGAAATAGCAAATTCCACTTAGACATCAACAGCTACAACAAAAATTTCAACAAAAGCAGATGAAACAGCAACAACAACAACAACAACAACAAAGCGATATTATCAACAACAACAACAACAACAACAATACTAACCACAATATTATCAGGAATAATAATCGTAGCAGCAATATTAACAGCGCTCGAAACAACAGCTGACTGTATATATTGATACATGTACTTTGTTGCTGTTATAGGAAAGCTAAACCTGCTTAATATTCTATATTCTATATTCCACCGACACTTAACAAATTCACATTAGCATTTTTTTCGCTGCATGTCCGCGTACATATTTCCTAGGAATGCACATATCTATATCTAAATAAGTACGTGTTTGTGTGTTTGTAAGTGTATGTTTGAGTATTATGAATGTATAAAAGAATAAACGATACAAATTAATAGAGTTGAAAGAAAACTCTCACTCTGCCTTTGAATTCCTTATTTTCTTTCCCTTTTACTATACGGCTATTTCTCTTTCTATTTGCATACCAATTAATTAATATATATATAAGCTAGTTAGATATCTGTCTGTCTATATGTGATACACACCCAAACAATTATACCCACAGGAAGCAGTAAATGAAGACAAGTTTTAAGAATATCAATTTTACCAATGCTTTATGTTATATAAGCGATATATAAGGGGCAGAGTTGATTTCGTAAAAAATACAACACTGCAAATGTTTGAAGTATTCACAGTCAGGGAGTAGATAAGGATAACGTTACTGAATTCACTTTCAAGTACTGAAAAGGGAGAATATAGTGCGCTCGCACGCGCACGCGCGCACAATTACACACAGACACAAACAGACAGACAGACACACACACACACACACACACACACACACACACACACACATACACACACACACACACACACACACTTGCTGGCAAATTACAGGTTTGTTCTAAAACATAAGACGTTCAAATTCAAAATAAAGTACTGAATACTATAATAAGTATTTATATTCATATGTATGTGTATGTGTGTTTGTTTTTTTTGTGTGTGTGTGTGTGCGTGTGTGTGTTTATCTAATAGCATGATATCAGTTTCAGGTTTTGGCACAAGGCTAGCAATTTTGGGGTAGTGGGTAATTCGTTTAATTCGACCCCAATGCTCAATAAATACTTACTGTATCGGTGCCAAGAGGATAAAAGGCTACGTCGACCTCAGCGGAATTCGAACCGAGACCATAAAGATGGTCGAAATACCGCTAAGCATTTGGCCTGGCGTACTCATGTTTCTGCTAGCTCTGCGCCTTGTAATGGCAAAATACTAAAAACTAGTCAGAGCTGCTAGAAAAAAAAAATGTGATGACTGGAATATTAGTTATATGCTTGAGAATTGAATGAGCATTCAGTGATTTACCATTTCAGGCAATAGTCGTTTTTTCATATAATAAAAAAGAAACATGGTAAGGTAAAGTAGCATAGAAATACCATGGGGTTTTTACCTACCCTTCGTTAAAAGTGTTAGTTCAAATTTTGCTGAATTAAACTTTGCCGTTCATTCTTATGAAAGAGTTAAAGTAAGATAAGAGAGGAAACAGTAACTGTAGTTAAAATATTATTAATTAAAACGATTTATAAAGTAAAAGAAGAGTAATTTGAGAAAAGAAAATGGGTGGAATGTGAAGTGATAAAAACAATGGGTGATTGGGGAATATGAAGGATTGAGAAATGAAGTGAGGGAGAACATTTTAAAGTGTTTGCATGTCTGGAAGCGGGCATGAGGCGGGGTATTGTAGACGTACGTGTTGATACTATGTATATATGGTTATTGACGTGTATGAATAGATTTGGTGGCATTGGTGAGCGGGCGTGTGCGGAGACGTTGGTCTGTGTATAATATGTGGTGTGAAGGAGTACATGTGAGTCTGTCTCTGTTGTTAGATGCCAACACATTTCTTCAGGAATGCGTGTGAAGAGTGAATGGTGTTATTTATGTGTATGTTTGTGCGTAAAGAAAAAAACGTTTGTCAGTGTTGACTAAATAAAGTGCGACTGTAAAACAGACAGAAGTTTTAATATTGTCCGAGATGCTATAAATCCAAGTTGAGATGAAAAGTCCGACATTGCAAGCTAGTAAAAATTTATGTTAAGATTAAAAGTCTGAGAAAATAGTAAAAGCCTGAGAATTTAAAACATTGTAGATGCAAGAATTAAAAAAAAAAAAAGAAGAAAATTTGGCGCACGTGTGCTATTTGAACGCTGAAAATTTCGTACAGCTGGGTATGAAGTGGTTATGTTTGAGATGAGAGCTTGTTTAATGGAAAGGCAGCGGTAGATATGTATAGGCGGTGTATCGTGAGAGTTAAGTGGTTGTAGAATCAGAAGTGGTCAAACATCTAAGCGGAGAATGGAAAGGAAGGGGAGGAAGAGAGTATTCGATTTAAAACCGCGAATTGAGACAACTATTATCACAAGTGGATGTATGTGTGAGCCGGTATGTGTATGAGCGTATATGTAACTGTGTACACGGGGGTAGAGTGTACAAGTTTGTACGTGGAAGTTATAAATTAGAATATGTGAAGTGGGAAATGGATGTTGTAGTTAAGATAGTAGGGAGAGGAGATCATGGTAAAATAATGGACAGCATATAGGTACAAGTGTGTAATTTAGAAAGACACACACTGGTGAAATGTTATTGAATGTTAGGTAAATTGAAGGCGAGAATTTACACAAAAAGCCGTGTAAGTCTTTAGAAACAAAAGAAGGGCTTAGAGGAGAAAAAACGCTGAACGTGGAAACTGCGAAAGTTTTGGGCGCACTGAAATGAGGGAAAGACAGTGAGAGGAAACAAACAGGAAGCGACGGAATCATACTAAAAGGTGTGAAGAAGGAAATTAGGTTTTCTAGACCAGGACTTTCAATGCGCTGCAGAAACACTGGGAAATACTATAGCCGATCATATTAACTCTTTTAATGCACATGTTACCAGAGTTCAAAGACTCTTTCCTGCGAAGCGCAATACCCACAGTTTACTACCTCACAGAGGGCTATCTTTTGTGCAG
>NC_142937.1:36321355-36336355 GCF_046866305.1 Octopus bimaculoides
GTAGAAGAAATCAATATCAAAACGAATTAATGTTAAAGTCTCTATTTGGGTCCCTATCTTGATCATTTGCATGTACATTTATCTCATAACTGATCAAAGTGAATTGGGTAGTGGTGGTTTTGTTTATGCAATAGTAGGAAGGGTAAGAAGGTTTGGTGTGAGTCGTACGTAATTAAGTGCAGTACTAGAGGGTTAGTAACACTACAAATGTTATCATTGAGATAGACGCTTTTTTCTGTACATGACACACGCCCCCTCACACACACGAACGCACACGCACTTCCTTACACGTGTGCACGCAGACGCTTAAATACTAAAACGAAACAGTGACAACAAATAGCTAAGATAATGTGTGTTTGTGGTATTAGTGTATATATATATGTATGTATATATATATATATATATATATATATATATATATATATATATATATATATATACATATATATATATATATATATATATATATATATATATATATATATATATATATATATATAATAATATTAGGGACAAAATCCAAAATTACAGGTAAAAAACTCAATTAAAATCAATTTATAAAAATTAAAATTAAATTGAGCCTTATAGATAAAGTATATATAAAATATATAGTTTTAGGGAAAATAACCAATTTTCAAGAACTCATCGATGAAAATCCACTATCGCATATAGAAAAATTAATAATTAAAAGCACAATAAATGAGTATAATATAAAGTAAAGTAAATATCATAAGATAAATATAAATATATATAAATATATATAAATATAGATAAATATAAATATATATATTTATCTTATGATATTTACTTTACTTTATATTATACTCATTTATTGTGCTTTTAATTATTAATTTTTCTAAATGTGATAGTGGATTTGCATCGATGAGTTCTTGAAAATTGGTTATTTTCCCTAAAACTATATATTTTATATATATATATATATATATTATTTGTATATGTATATACACATGTATGTATATATGTTTATATATATGTATACATATATATACTATACGTATACACGCATATACAGACAGGCACACGCATGCGTACACGCACACACACACACACATATACATATGTCCACACAAACACCTGTTGATTGCCTGCGTTACACAGCCATATAGGTGAGAGGTAAACACTACTGCCCTCATTGTATCCTACGCTCTCTTCTTCCCTGTTTTTCTCTTTATTTTTCTGGTCACTCTTTCATTCTCGTCTCTTCTCTGTACTTCTGTTACAGACTCATACATACAAGCGTCACACAAACAACGTTTAAGACGAAAGTATCTGAAACCAACCCAAGTATTCCTTTTTTCCAAGTTGTAAGCAGACAATAAATTCTAAGAAAAACACCAATTGCTTCGAATCATATAGCTTATTCTTCAAGAAATTATTGATCTCCGCTTTCTTCATCAGGATTTCGTCGTAAGTCAAGATTGAAGGTGAAGTAACTTACTTAATTCATTTAAACGTACTTCTTCGCTATTCATAAAATTTTTCTTAGCTAGTCAACCAACGTGATACTATAAAGCAGCTTTCTAAAGAGGAAATTGGTATTGTTTAGACCTATATCAGTCACAGTTCTTTTTGCGAAAAAGCCATCCACTGTTTGAAAAAAGAGTTTAAGTTGAAAAATCCCGGACAACATCCAATGAACATTTCTTTTTAAAAATTCATGGACGGATGTTGTCTGTTTACAATTCTATCGCTATTTCCCGATTTTAGTAAGAGATTCCAAGTTCATCGAGAAGTCCTACAGCATATATGAAATAATTGGAGGCATTTTCATTCTGTTTTTCCTAAGAGCACAATAGAGGAATATCAAATATACATGCGTAGGGATGCAATATACGACGGTAATATTGAATTGACTGTTATTAGTTTATCGTGCAATGCTGCAATTTTTGTTCGTCTCGCAAGCATAGCGATGAAATTCCTGTTCCTCTTTTCATTATATGAGGTCGACCGGTTACGAAGAAAAACATATTTATATTTCATAGTGGTGAAATTGGCGACAGCTACTATGAAGGTAACAAAAAATACGAAAGAAAGAAATAAGGGAATTAAAAAAGGATAGACACAGGTTAAATGTATAGCAAGAAAAGGAACTAAAATATAAAATATAGGTTTGAAAGGATAAAGTGTCGCGAAGACAATCTGCAAAGACATGAATGATCAGTGTGAAGGTAGGATATGGCATTTCATTATGAATCTATGTTATGCATCTGAAAAAACGTACTTGTATAGTATCTATGTGCAAAATATCTCATGCTAGAAAGGTATCCTTAAGTATATGTCGTTCGCATGATAAGGTCTATAACTGAACATCCAGAATTTATAATGACTTTCATTTTGGGTATCACTTGAGATTCGAAACATTTTCTTAAAACATTCAAACACTTGATTGTGTTTCATATTTGATACAACTTGGGGCAAAATAATTTGGTAATGTGGTTTATGCACACTTTTAAAGTGCAAGGACAGAGTTACCATAGAACTGGCACTCTTAAGATTTTACAGAGCAAAGATCCACATATTTTATACGTATATATTCAGAGTGTATACATGTATATTTAAGTGATGCTCAAAATGAGGCACACTGTCGCAATATGAATTGTCCAAGTACAGATTTAGAGCTTATTTTAAAATTGGTAGTGTCGGGGGACGAGGTGAGTGTTCTAAGTCCGGTCACCAGTGTGTAAGGGTACAAGGTGTCTGTTCTAAATCAAGTCACCAGTCTGTAAGAACCGTGTGATGTGAGGTGACGAGTATGGCTCTTTGGTACATCACAGCCCTTACAATGAATATAAAAATTTGAATGGTAGATATAAGTGCCAGGGGGAAAAAGGAGATATAGCCATGTAGAATAATTAAGAGAAGATTTATTGATATGTTAACACGTGTGTCTATGTGTACGTCATGTATACAGAATAATAGACATGCCGTCATGTGAGCAAATGTATGTGTGCGTGTAAGCATAAATGTATGTGCGTGTTAAGAACATATAAGAATGGCAATGAAGAGGACGGTGTCTATAGCCATCGAAATTCGAAATGAGATGAAAGTTCATGTACACAAGAAAGAGAATATCAGTCTGTAGTCAATTGCACACGGTAGTTGAAATGTTGTATCAAGATGTCGCAGCTATGATGCTGATCCGATTAGAGGTATATGTTGGGTGTGAAGTCGTGGCTGTGATGCTGCTGCCTGCATCACTAGATGCAGGAGCTTTTGCAGGTTGTATATTCGCTGTTGATCCATGGTGAAGTAATTCACCAACAGTAAAGTGTTGAAACCTAAGTGAGTTGCTTACTGAGATGTGTACGTAGAGATGATGTTGACGACGTTGATAAGATGTTGGTGACAAAGGAGGTTGCTGTAAAGCTGTTGGACGAAGTTGGTAAGTCTCAACCTGGCTGTTCTGGTGTCGTCGCTGGAACTGGTTGTGTCTTGTGTGGTCAGTGGATACACCTAAGAAGACCTGGAACCAAAAGACCTCCAAAGAAGGAAAATGTATTTTTTATACGGAGCCATAGGCTCAAAAACTGGGTTGAGAACAGGCTGTCTCACGTGATCGTATTTAGAAGCTCCGATTGGTTATACGCGGCAAATCGGTGCGACAGAATAAGAGACACATTGCGCCAATACCATCCAATCAGAGTGGTGGACACAAGGGGGTCCAAATAGCGGCCAAAGTCTAGCTGTTACCTGCTACATTCGAATGCACGCATATATAATAAAGGGGAGAGAGGAATTTCGCTCAACTGTACGCTACACTATAGAGTGGCACGTGTAAGGGATTATTACTTCAGAAACTATGAGTATGCTTTACAATGTATTTCAGCTCGGAACTTTGAAGGTGTCATTAATACTGAAAAATATAAGCAAGAAAACATGATTTAATGTTCCTGAGTGTAATGAAGCTGCAATTATTCTGGTTGGAGAACAGCAAGGTAAAGGAGATATTATTTTCAAATATAGTGACTATAGCATGAAGTTCATAAATGAAACTCTTCGTGAATATGAAGGTATACAACATTCCTTGCATTTTGTTAACGGAGACGATGATAGACACGGCCTATTGGTAAAAGATTTTCATCCAACTTGTTTCACATAATTCGACCAGTACGTTGCTAGGCATGCACGACTGAATGTAAAAAAATGAACCCTGCAACATATATCAATTTGACTTCTAAAGATAATTCACTCTGATGAGATTATTTCCATGACATTAGAACATTTTCCACACCTAAGAAATGTCAAACAATTTTAAGACACTGTAAAATCGAATATTGATTGGTTCGTAAGGCTATTTGAACCAAGCTGCACTTGCAAGAAAGACAACTAGTGCACGCAATATCATTTCAACTATTTCATTAAAGATACCAAAACAGACGATGATGGATATCCATCTCGGATACACCAATATGGAGGTTTGGATTGAAAAATTGGCTGCTCGTGCTTTACAATCAAAGGATACTTCCCGTTTTCTCTGTTCTAAGACATGAATGCTCACATAAAGCCAATCAAGTACATTTCTAAATTATATATTTTATAAGATATAACAAATTATATACTTTATAACATTTAATATAGTATATCTTATACATTTTCTTTAGGTTCGAAACTTTATTTGGATTCTATGTTTTATACACCAGAGATTACATTTATGAAAATAAAAGTCTTTCTCGTTTAGTTTAAAGCTATATGTTGGTAGTAGATTTCCATATTCAGAATATTTCTAAAAGTATATGCTTTTAAAATAGGAGAATGCTACTCTACAGCAAAATAGTGTTAAGTGCAAGGTTAAGAATTCTGCATTAAGGACAAGGAAAAATTAGACACTAGATAGTAGGATAAACATAGAATGTATGTTTAAAGCAGAGTTTGAGGTAAGGGATAAGGTCTAGAGGGTATGGATAGGATTTGTTGGTAGGACTTAAAATCAGTGTTAAAGTTAAGATTACGTTTAAACAAAAACTGAATAATTGGAAATAATTGCACGCTATTTTCCAAATGGCCATGCGTTTAAAATATGGGTACCAGAAAATAGGTTCTTGAAATTATCTTCGTAGTATGTTTGGATGGAAACTTCACTAAGTTTCTTTTTCTACAAAAAGATTTACTATAGTGTAAGTCAATTGCTATGTGAATGGCTGAGTATTTCAGCAACTAAACGATTGAATGCATACTCACTTGCTTTCATATACTAAATATATATTGCATGGAAAAATGCGAGCAAGTGAAAGAATATTCTTAAGATTATAAACCTGGAAAATTACAGCAAAGGATAACATTTCAAATAAAATATTTAGATTCATAAAATATTAGCCTTTATTAAAACTATAAATATGATTAAAAGTTATTACTTCTATTGGTTATTACTTGTTACTTCTATTAAAAATAAAGAATAACTCAAAATATTTTCTTACAGTTTAAAAAATTCATTTTATAAAATTATTAATTGATAATTAAAAATAAGTTATAAAAATTATGATGGTGCCGTTGTTCTTCTTATTAATATTCAGACCTAGTATCAAACTCAGAATCTTGGGGTTAGTAGCCCATGTACTGGGCCACTTCGCCATATGCCCATCGGCAATTATGAATTGAAACTTAGGGCTTATAAATCTAATATTTTCGTCTCTTTCCTTAATATCTGTTCCCATATGCTATTCATATTTACACTCGGTCTACTTAGGAGGTTGTTGTGTCCTAGCATATGTGCTGCTTCTTTTAGTTTTCGTATTTTCCAGTGGTGTTCTCTGTCTATTACTTTAACTTCATCCCACTGGGGAACATGGTTTCAATTTTTTCATACGTGATCAGCTATACCCGATTTATCAATATCTCCTCGTGTCACAACTTTGCGATATTCCTCTACCGTTATTTGGAGGGGTGGTATGTGTCACCTTTGTATAACATACTACAACTGCATGAGATGGAGTACACGCAGTTTTTGGTCATATTCTCTTCTATTGGTAGTTTTACACGAAGGAAATATTTGCGAATTGTTGTATTACACTTGAATACTGTCCTGATGTCATAAGGGCCGCATATCTTTTGTATCTTGTCGGAGAGGCCTTTCACATAGGATAGACAGAGTATAGATAGTTTATTGGTGTCATCCTATCTTTTCTTCATAATTGGAGTAAATTGTATATTTGGCGGGGTAGTTATTGCTTAATGGATTGTTACTGAGCTTGATCATTTCTTCATGGTGGGTATCACGATAGCTACTTATATTCTTTGCTCGATGTTTTAGGCACTGAGCAATCTCTCTCTTTACACTGTATGGATGGTGGGAATTGAAGTTAAGGTATCATCCAGTGAAGGTTGGCTTGCGGTATACGGATGACCTAAATCCATACGTGTTGCGTGTTATTAATACGTCCAGGAATGCTAGTTGATTGTCTTTTTCCTTTTCCATTTTGAACTGTATGGATGTACATAATTCCTCATCTCTTAAATATAGAACTGAAAAATTTTTCTTATTCTGTACTTTACCAGATGTAATAACTTGTCCTGAACTTTTCCAAGTGTAATAACTTGTCCTTTACTTGTCCATGTTTATAATATTAAGAATATTATTTCCCTTGCTCTCATTTTTCCATGTAATCTATGTTTTTTTCCAATCTATACTATTATGCTAATTAATAATGTGTCAATACTAATTTAAGATTTTACCATATTGAAAATTGAATAATAAATTTAATAAATTTCTAAACAATATTTTTTTTTTTCAACTACTAAGATTCTGTTTCTCATTTCGGATATTACGTGACTGTGTTTACACGATATAATTGCATTAATTAATACAGATGCGTAATTAAACTAATTTCAAACTAGCGGTGTTGCTGATATTTTTTTCTTACCTGAATGATGCCGGTGACATGTATTAAAAGTCCCCTTATAGAACTATATTCATAGAAAAGTATAGAACTATATTATCGCCTTCAAATTTGAGAAACAAACACTCATAACTTTTTTTCTTCTAAAACTTCATTGCATGAGATTGATACCATAAAATTCTTTGGATGGATCTCTGTCATTTTAGCTTAATTAAAATAAAGTCTTTTTTCTTTAACAAAAAAGCTAATTATACTTAAATGCAATTTTTTGCCTTATATATTCTTTAAAGATAGTTTACCTCACAACATTTTTGATACAAATTTTTATCGCATGACTCCAAAACTATGAAATTGCTTTTGCTTTCTCCTACCATTGAAGCTAAGATCAATATATTTTGCTTTAAAATAAAAAAAAAGTTATTTAGATCTAAACTTGATTGGAGGCGTTACATACTCTCCTATAAAGTTGCTACAAATCACGATGTAAACTTTTTCCAGTGAACCAAATCTCAATTTTACTATGTCAAAACGTAGCTAGGGAACATACCTCTTCAAAAATGTTAACCGTTTTCAATTTAGTAAAGAACTGAATTAGTGACAAATCTCTAAAAGATGCTCCGTGTGAGTAAATTCAGAATATTATTCAACTACTAAGGTTGTTGAACGTTATATACGTACACACATATGTATGTATGTATGTATGTATGTATGTATGTATGTATGTATATATGTACATGTATGTATATATGTACATGTATAATCTATCTATCTATCTATCCTTCTAAATATATATATAAAATATATATATATATATATATATATATATATATATTGTAAGAGACATTTATACATATTTTTGCTGATGAGCAAGACTATTGTCTATATCTAAAGGTTTCGTGCAGTTAGTTCCCAAATGAATATGGTTGACTGTCGTCAACAGAACGAAATCTGTCAAAACTAGGAAACAATCCAATTTATCAAGACTAAGTTATATCAGTTTGCATGTATTCCTAACACAAGGTGTAATAGGCATTTCACGTTGTCACACAGAAATACACATGCAGCATCTCCTCTCTTTTTCTCTCCCTTTCTCTCTCTCTCTCTCTCTCTCTCTCTCTCTCTCTCTCTCTTTCTCTCTCATACATATTGGCTTACATATACACAGTAAATAGTCATGTGTGTGTACTTATGTATATTGATATAGTGTGGGTGTTTGTGTATATATTTATATATATATATATATATATATATATATATATATATGTATATATATATATATATATATATATATATATATATATGCTTATGTGTATGTATATATATATATATGTGTGTGTGTGTGTGTGTGTGTGTGTCTTTGAGCTCGTTCACGGAAAACGTTTTTGAGTTCGTACAAAAGGGTCCCATATTATTATGTCGGCTACGGCCTAGTGATTTCAAATTGCAACAATACTTTGATGGGATCGTACCGAGTTGTGGTGATGTAAAGCGTGCGTGTGCGTGGGCGGCGTGTTTGTGTAGGTATGTGTGTGTAACTGAACCTGAAAGAAGCCCGTTGTATATATGTGAGTACGTGTATGTGTGTGTGTATGTGTGACTTTGTATGTACGTGTGTCAGCGTGTGTGTCTATTTGTGTCGTTGTTTGTTCCACACCCCTGCCGTTACCTAGCAGTTCGACAAAAGTATTTCTTAGAATAGGCAAGAGTTTAAAACAAATATTGAAGTCGATTCATTCCGCTAAATTTCTTCAAGGCGTTGCCCCAGCATGGCCGTATTCTAATGACTGAAACAAGTAAAAGATAGAAGATAAAAGAGAAGATATATATATATATATATATATATATATATATATATATATATATATATATACATATAAATAGAGAAATATATATATCTGTGTGTCTGTGTGTGTGTGTATATATAGATATATACATATATATTTAAATATACATACATACATACATAGAAATATATATGTGTGTGTATATATATATATATATATATATATATATATATATATATATATATATATATATATATATATATATGTATATATACATATATATATATATGTATGTATATGAAAACATTTATACTCAGTTCTATGAAAGTGAAAGCTCCTTGGGAGTAATCAAATGAACATTATGAAGTCAGGTGGTTTATTGGTGAAATTGATGTGATAACTGTTGTTTCTGTATCAAGCAATAAGATAAATTGTGATGGGATAAATGACCACAATCAATATTGCTTCCTAAGTTTGGCACAAGGCCAGCAATTTCAAGGAAGGTGTAAGTCGGTTACGTTGACCCCCAGTGCTCAACTAATCTTTACTTTACTGACCTACGAAAAGTGGACCTTAGCGGAATTTGAACTCAGAGCTTAAAGAGAGCCGAAATCCTGCTGAGTATGTTGCACAGCGTACTAACGATACTGTTAGCTCACCATTGTAAGGTCACATGTACGTTACTTCCGAATTCTGGCCAAAAGCAGGAAAATCCGAGATAGTGGCTAAGTCAATTACATCGATCTCAGTGCTCCACTGGTACTTGTTTTATCGACCCTAAAATGATGAAAGGCAAAGTTGACCATTCAGAGATTTGAACTCGGAGGGCGAAGATGGACTAAATGCCACTAAGCATCTTGCCTGGAGTGCTAGCATTTCTTATTTCTTTATTGCCCACAAGGGGCTAAATATAGAGGGGACAAAGAAGGACAGCCAAACGAATTAAGTCGATTAGCTTGACCCCAGTGCGTAATTGGTACTTAATTTATCGACCCCGAAAGGATGAAAGGCAAAGTCGACCTCGGCGGAATTTGAACTCAGAACGTAACGGCAGACGAAATACTGCTAAGCATTTCGTTAGCTTGCCGCTTTAATTCTACAGTCGATCATGGCGGAATTGGAACTCAGACCATAAAGACGGACGAAATGCTGCTGAGCATTTTCGTGTTAACGATCCTACCAGCTTGCCGCGTTAAGGCTACGTATAATACTGAAATCATATTCTATTACGTCCGAACAGGATCTGTATTTAATATTTAGTTTTCTTATATGGCGTTTTCATGAGGAAATTGAGAGTAAATAAACACAACGCAACATTTTCACCTCAATAGATACTGATTTACTGAACATCTTTCTAAAGAATAGCAAAAACATCTTCCACAGTTTCGGGATTTAGCTAGACTTACTTCTGCCACACATTCTCTGATATTTGTTCCTTAACATTCACCCCTTCCTTGAATAACAATGATTTACAAATTAAACTTTTCATTTAGACATAGCTTTAGCTACTACTAGTTAAACTATATTTCAATATATAAGGTATGCAATTATTTTAAACGGCAAACATTACAAGCAAATCATAAATAATTCGATGTGATTTCCAACGTTTGTTATTCTGCTGCGCTTCCCATTTCTTTCACTATTTTTATACATATCCCGAACTCTGTATACTTGAATAAATAAATAAAATTAGACATCTACAATTTTTATTTGTGTTTGTTTAAGAATTTCTTAGGAAAACTAAAATTGAATTGAGAATAAAGTAACAGCGTCTTATGTAAGTAAATGTGCTGGAAGGCATGAAAATGTTCAAACTGAAAGCCCAATACAAAGACTGGAATCAACAAGCGAGGACGAGATAAAATTGAGCCAAAAGACAAACCAAATGAGATAATATCAATATAGTTTCCAAACAGCCTCAAGTCAGAACAAACAACTGGCTCAGTTAAAATTTACACACACTTTTATAACAAGATACCTTTACACTGGAATACAGCTTCCAATAATACATCTAGCTTATGGTGGTCAAATTTTATTGGTGTGGTTGATGATTAAGATTGTGGTGCGTCTGTGTTGGCAATGACGTTGTTTATTGAGAAGTTTGTGGTAGTCGTGTTGTTGTTGCCGGTGCTGCTAGAGCTGGCGGTGGCAGAGGTAGTAATGACAGTAGCATCGCATTAATTTCGTATCTCATGCGTCATTGTAGTGCAAATGCACTTTCAATATTCTGCGAGGAATGTATTTACTTTTCATTGGTATGTCTCCAACATATCAACGATATGACCAGGAGAAGAGCTTAAGGCATTATCGGCTTTTAATTTAGCACAGTAATTGCTGTATAGAACTTGGATTTCTAACCATTAAAGAGAGTAAATCACCAGTTTGTGTCATTAGTAGAGTTATACCATTACAAAAGTTACCGGTTAACACACAGCAATGAAAGGATATAGAGACAAGGAAATTAGCAATATATTTTAGTTATTAGTATAATTGAAATAATCATATAATTGTATCTTCGTCACACTAACTGTAGATTATATCTATGATACACTAGTAATGTAATTTAACAAATGTTCTGGAAATTAAAACAACCTAGGATTGAGCATATTCGCGCATTTTAATGTGGTTGGAAACGTTAGTGTTATGTAGCACGATGTTAGTATGGTGAAGCAGACTAAAAATTGAAGGCTTTCTTGCTTTGATAGAGCAGACTGGTAACATTGTTTATCGGCATTTTTGTCCTTGAGTAGCATAGAGAATAAGATAAATGTCTAATATTTTCAAACCTTACTTTTCTTACATTTATTCAAACCCCGAAGAATCACTCTCAACACATAGCTATGATGCTCTCCCGCTATTCCTTCTCATGATAAGAGATGTACAAATCGTTAGCCACTAAGACATGCTCTGGTGGTTCAGGTCAAACAAGCAAATCTGTAGCATTGAGCAGAATATTTGCTATAACGATATTTGTTTCAGCAACGCAGTGATGAATTTGTCTGAAATATAATGAAAAATAGGTCAGTTCCAAACATTGATGTCCAGTTTACAAAAGAGTTTGAAGGGAATATAGCAATTTACTATGATTTCTAGATAGAAGCAAATTGGAAATTGCACTTACTGATCAAAGACAAAGAATCTTTTCAACTCTAGGCACAGGGCCCGAAATTTTAGGGGAGGGGGCAAGTCGATTAGATCGACCCCAATACGCAACTAGTACTTATTTTTTCGGCCCCGAAAGAATGAATGGCAAAGTCTACCACGGCGGAATTTAAACTCAGAACATAAACACTGACGAAGTACCGCTAAGCATTTTACCCAGCGTACTAACGTTTCTGTCAGCTCGCTGAATGAAAATTGTTGCACAGTGTATAACCCAAAGCTTTTCTGTTGTAAGTATCCTGTTTTTTATTCATATATACTATGTCTAGGATTACAGAACATCTTTATAGAGTCTTTAATGTATAATACAAGACTTTTCAATGACGGGATCCCCCAAAATATATTTCCACATCGGTTTATAGACATTGGTACTTTGTTTGGAACTAAGAAATATCCAGTAATATACCGGTATCATTCTTCTGGCAGAATTGCAGTTCCCTTAATACATGCTCAAGCTAATTCCCCCATGCTTACATTTACACAAATCATCCCGAATAATGCTTAAAGGTAGTATAAACCTGTTTCCGCCAAGAGTCATAGCACCCCACGCAACGTTAAATGAGAAACTTACATATAAATAATTATCACTATATGTATATATATATATATATATATATATATATATATATATATATATATATATATATATATATATATATATATATATATATACATATATATAATATCAATAATATATAAATATATGCATATATCCATACCTATATGTACATACCTACATATATGTGTATACATACATGCATGTATGGGTACAGAACATCACAAAAAACGTTATCTGTGTATTTATCTATATTTAAAGAGAGGGGAGAGAGGTGGAGAGAGAGGGGAGAGAAAGGGGGAGAGAGAGGGGGAGAGAGAGGGGAGATATAGGAAGAGAGCAAGCGAGAGAGAGTTTGAAAGATAGATATAGATATAGAGGTAGATGAACCGGTCAAAAGCGCTAAACAGCGATGTGTATAAATACAAACTTATTACCAACTCAAATATGCTTGAGACATACCTGAAGTCGTAATAAAGCTATTCACTGCTTTTTTGATTTTGTTCTTGTTTTTGTGTGGAAAGATCTAGATGTACATCGAACGACTGGGCAGTCTATTTTTTTACATGTGGTATGACTGACAGGATACTGAAATTGTTTTGGTGATCATCATTTTCTTGTTCTTCTTTTATGACTGTACTTTTGGCAAACAAACATCTGCGCACGTAAACATACTTTTATGCTCGAACGGATAAACATACTTTTGAACTTGTGTAGAAACATACTCATACCGAGATGCAGATAGAGAGAAATAGAGAGATGCAGTAAGAAAAAAAAAAAAATTAATCATTTGGAACAGTTAAAATGAATTTATCTCATTTACATTATAACATACGCAGAGATAACTTATTGTTAATAAAATAAAATATTACCATTTTACTTTTTTCTAATAGTAACTTTAATTATTTCTGCTGTTGCTAATTATTAGCAACCAGATATTCATCAATCTTGGAAAGAGAAAAGCAGTAATTATTTTTTCTTTCAACGCACAACCCCGTACACCTCAGATACTGGCTGTGAACTCTAACTATGAAGCTAGACATCGCTCAGCCGGTATCTGAGAAGCACGGCGTTCGACTCCTCGTAGCCGCTAGGTGGAAATATTTTCCGTCTTCTAAGTGTAAAACCTCAATTTTCGCTCAGTTAGTAGTGTCCAAACAACTGTCGTCACTTGGGCAAGTTCTCTTGTCTGAGAATAACTTGATATCTTTGTGCATTCCTTCATACTTCATACAGTGACAAAGAAGGTCATGGACGCAGTTCTTTCTCAGACTCTTCGTTCAAAGACATTAATAAACAAATAGTGGCCTTGACATTGTAAATTTAAATCCAAAAGATGTAACACACTTTTTTTCAGAACATTATGAAAGAATCTAATACGGCAGTGACCCCAACGTAATAGGAATGGGTACGAGAGTATCTGGAATGATACGTGCAACAGACCATGGTTAATGTACCCAAGTGATAGTTTCTGACGAAAATAATTTTTCGTTTTTTACATTATTACAAACCATCAGATTCATGTAAAATTTGATTTGCTAATTTGATTAGTATAAATTTCATTATATTCTAATATACATGCGCATATCTTGAAATATGCAAGCATTTCGAAAAATGCGAAGCTATGATATAAGGAACGAAACCAGTTTGACAGAATATGTCGGGGAATTCATGAAAAATCGAAAGGACTTCGAAATATTCCGTAAGTAAGCAATGGAATGGAATCAAAATTTCATCATTTCCCATTCAGAAGGATACAGTCAATGTAGAGCAGTAATAACAACAAGATTTTCAGAGTCCCTACCCAACAAAAAATATATAAGAGCAAAACAATTTATTCGACACCAAGAGAGGAAACGGGCATCAATGCTAGCATAAAAATATATAGATTCTTGTTAATATAATTAGTCACAACAAAAAATGATGGATCGATTTCACATTAATTTTTCATTGTCGTTGTGACAATGCGGAAAAGTTCAATAAGCAGAGGGACTATTATATATTTAAGTGATATAATAAACAGGAGCACGCGCGCAAGCGTACACACACAGACGCAAACATACACGCAAACTCACGCACGCTCACGCACGCATACACACGCACACATGCATACATTCATACATACATACATGGCTTTGTGGTAAGAAGCTTGCTTCCCAATCACATGACTCCCGTTCAGTCCCATTACGTGGCACCTTGGGCAAGTGTGTTTATCTATAGCCTCAGACCGTCCAAAACCTTGTGAGTGGATTTGGCAGACGGAAACTGAAAGAATATCCTTGTGTGTATATACATAATCGGAATTTCGTCTTTCTGAACCGACTGGCCCTGAAGTGACTTATGCATAATTGAACTTTTTTAAAATTATTTATATGATATCATGTTGTTGTATATTTTATTCATTGTATTTAATATAATATTGTAATATAAATTAATTATTGAACGTTAATAGAATATCTCTATATTTAATTTACCTTTATATATATATATATATATATATATATATATATGTAAATATATAAAAACAAAAAGATAAAGAAAGCAAAGGTAAGGTTGAAGAATTTTATGGATAGAGTCTTACAGCTGTTTCTGGGAAGATCCAGTACTTCCCTTCATCGGAGACAGAAAAAATAAAATAATCTAT
>NC_142937.1:36341355-36353855 GCF_046866305.1 Octopus bimaculoides
GAGCAGAAAATTCTAATCTCCCTTAAAAAAAGATAGTCTGTTTTCAGTGCACTTATCGTAGTTCTCTTGCCTTTTAGTGAGCAACCCATGGACGCACTCCAAACTGGAAATATTCAAGACCTTTGTTACAACCAGCTTTATATTAGAAACGGCTCCCTTCTAGGTTCCCTTTTAACTGATAGAAAGTCCAAAAGTCAAAGGGAGCGTGGTTAAGACAGTAGGGAAAGTGAGGTACAGTTTTGAAACCCACCTGAGATAAGTAGTTTGCTGAGCACCCTGAGAACAAACTGTGTACAAATTTTGCACGTACAATTGCCACAATTTCGTGTTTAGTCTTTAAAGACAAACAATTGTCTTCATCCAGAAAATTGCGAGTTCTCTCAAACAGGCTGACATTTTGTTGTCCCTCTCCTCCCATACGACTCATCATGTACCCAAGCCTCTCTACCGTCCTTGACATTCTTGTGCTAGCAAAAAAGCTAATCTACCTTCTAGGGCATTTCATAAATTGCTGTTCCATTTTTGCCTCGATAAACACAAGACTTTATGGCATAGCGAGCTTCCAAACATCTATACTGCTTTCTGCAAGCTAGTCAATTCTAACATGTATTTAGTAGGATGTGTTCAAGGTGCTGTTATAGCTGTCACGTTCAATCTGGAATATCAAAAGACATGTCAGTTATTTTTAAATGTATATTAATGATGTACTAAAATCGCAATAAACAACGACACTTATTACTATCTCTCCTAAAAGTGTCTCTAAACTTCCTGAATGCACATCGTTTTAGTAACTAATAAGACTCCCTGAATGACGAGGCAGAATTTCAACAAGGAATGTAATCATGTCTTGAATGAGACGGCAAAATCACAGATTCTTCTTCGTGCGCCTATAACTATGCAAGTATATATATATTATATAGGTACATACGCAAATTATCCCTGCTATCAAACAAGACCACTTATTCCTCAGCTTTGGTTTGACCACTATGTCTTATATGTGCTAACTTGGTGAATGTTAAAATTATGTTTTATGTGAGAAAGAGGTCCACACGTATCAAAGCCTATCTCTCGAAATCACACAATATTTTTAGTTGCAAGATAAAGAAAGGACAACTGAGGTTGTGTGAGAATGCAGAAGATTGCAAAAATAGCTGAAAGGATCTCCACTTATCGTTATCCTCTTTCAAAATAATATGTGTGCAGGTCATAAAAAACCATTTCTTATGTTTGTGCTACATCGTGACTTCCAGCCTGACAGCATGTCATATTCCCACCTGCATCAGTTGATTTTGAATTACCTACATTTTCTATGCTTCATTTAAATGAAATGAATGCACGCTATGCATTTATGTGTATATATATAATACATACATACATACACAAATACATACATACATACACACTCATACACGTACATCCATACATACACACACACATACATACATACATACATACATACATATGTGCGTATATATATATATATATATATATATATATATATATATATATATATATATATATATATATATATATATATATATATATATATACATACATATATGTATGTATGCATGTATGTATGTATATATATATATATATATATATGTGTGTGTGCATATATATGTGTGTATATGCACGCACACACACACACACATATATATATATATATTCGCATCCGGGCATATGTACACATGCTGTTTCATAATTTTTTGTCCACAGAATGTAATGCATAATATTAAATTTATTCTTTATATAATCTTATTCATGTGTGTCATATTGACAACATATGATTTTCAACTGATAATACACTTTTAGTATAAGTGTGATTTCGTACTGGTTAGTATCTGTAAAGATGTGTAATCCTGTGTTTGTGTATAAGTTTGTCACTCTTTTATAATTAATGGTATTTACATCATCTCATAACAACCATGGAAATAATAATTTACATAGGGTACATACAAATCTGCAATGCCACATTCATCTTTAGAAAACAAGAAAAAAATGCAAGATGGCTTTCGCAACCGCTTCGTCATATTAATCTAGAAGAATGTATAAAATTAGCGCCATTTTCACATCTCTCTGCCCATTTGTCAAAATAATACGCTTAGTCATAGAATTCAGAGAGCTCAATTCTTGAAACCAGAGTGAAGCCGGTAATCTTTAGAAATGAATAAATTTTATTGAAATAAGGAAATAATTGCTATACAGTGAAGAGAAATGGGAATGATTTATGTGATATCAATAAAAGATACTTTCAACTCGTACATTAGATCAGAGTGATAAGTTTACCTCCCCTTAATATGTCATTTTCTTAATGTATTGAATGGTGTCCATAATAACGTTACTAGTGGCTTAAAAAAATGCGCAACGTGTGTTCGCGCGAGCTTGTATGTGTAGGCGTGTATGTATATGTATGTGTGTGTGGAGAGAGAGAAAGAGAGGGAGAAAGAAAAAGGGAGTGAGCGAGAAGGCGAAGGAGTATGTGTGAGAGAGAGATAGAGAGAAAGCGAGAGAGAGAGTGAACGTGACTGAAAACGAATAACGGTGGTAATAAGATACATCAAACACATATATGTGTATGTCTGTATGTGTATATCACTGTATACCATACCCACTAGTTGCAGTATGAATTTCTCTCTCCCTAATACCATAAATTGACAGATTCTTAATCCGTGCCTTATTTAACTCTACTATAGGGAATATGCTGTATGGATACTAACCAGCTTGATGTAAGCTTTCATATACATTTCGGAATAAATTATCTCAGCCTAGGAGTAATCCAACGTCAGCAAAAGGATTAACAACCATAAATAAATACCCCGTTGTTCATCCTACAGGAGAATTGTTTTTACAGTGTATATGAAATACAGATTAGCTATTTTAAAACTCGTTTTGTGAATAAGGGTTTCTCTCCTGTCTATTATAATATTCTCCATTGCTATGAATGGCAATTATCAACGAAATCTTGGACTGAATAAATCATTTCCTATACATCAATCAATTGACTGAGTAAATCGATTTTATACACCTATGTTCCGTATCACAGATTACTGTCAATATTAGGAAGTTAATTAAAATGTCGTAAGAATTTAATATATATAATGTGCACTAATTAAATGGCAAAGAAACAGCACAAAGAACGTAACACAAGCTGATATTTATTGTGTTATTTAGATACGTAAGGCGGCGAGCTGGCATAGTCATTAACACTCTGGACGAAATGATTAGTGTCGTTTCGCCCGTTGCTCCGTTCTGAGTTCAAATTTCGGCGAGGTTCACTTTGTCTTTCATACTTTCGGGATGGATAAGTACCAGTAATTGGCCCATCTTCTCCCCTAAAATTGTTGCCCTTGTGGCAAAATTTGAAACCATTATTTAGATACGTCTTCAGAAGGTCATTAAATATATTTTTGTCGTTATTTTGTTCTTATTTTCAGTTGTTCACCTGTGTAGTGCTAAGGCTACATCTTAAATAGATTACATCGCGAATTCTTAGGTGCTTCTCTACCTGATAAATACATATATGCATACATACATGTATATATATATATATATATATATATATATATATATATATATATATATATATATATATATATATACATACACTGGCGGTTATCTTCTCGAACAGTGTATATATATATAGTTTACTGTGCCCTTAAGTTAAAATTTTAGAAAAAATTACATAAATTATGATGTAAGCATTCTACCACATTACTTAATTCCAGATACGAAATTTTCACAAAATGTAAGCATAGAGACAAATTTCTTTTGATGAACTGGACTGAGCAGGTGTATCGCAGGTTTTGGCCCCTTTTTCCGTTTATTTATTCTACAACTGGTTTAATTATGGCTTTTTCGGTCAAGAGAGATGTAACTCTAAATTTCTCTTCTTTTCGTTTCTTTTTCTGTTTTTATTCACATTTCCACTTTTTGCATCAATTTTTTTTTTCTCGGGATTTTTTGAGTACTACTGTCCTTGAATTCCAAATAGAATAGAGTATGTAGTCACAGCCCAAATATTGCCTGGAGATATAAGTCATGTTATAAAAACCTCTCTGCAAAGGTGTCTCGAAAGATGAACGTACCTTTATACTGAGGTACATTAACTTTATCTTTATACATATATACACACACACACACACACACACACACACACACACACACACATATATATATGTATATATATATTTATATATGTATATATATATACATATATATATATATGTATATATATATGTACGTATCTATGCGTGTGTATACTTGTGCATGGGCGTATGTGTGCCTGGTGGTGTTTATTTTTATGTGAACCTGTGTGTGTATATTTGTATCTGTATGTTTGTATGTCTCTATGTTTGCATGTATATGTGTGGTTGTTTAAATATATGTGAATGCATTCGTACACACACTTTACTAACTCTTTCTCATTACATCTTTTATACACCTATTTACATATTTCTGCTATTCTTCCTTATAACAACCGTAATCTCATCACTATAGTCGGTTCTCAAAATATTGTAAAACTTGTTTTTATCTTTCCTGTTTTTTTTTTTACTTTGTCAGTTACACATGTTTGTCTTGTTTCTTGCGAAGGCTGTTACAGACAATACGAAAAGAGAACGTTTATTTTTTTTTTTTTGTATTCTTTATAATGAAATCCACCGTTCTCGTCTTTTATGGATGCACATATGTGATACTGAAAATCCCAACTCAATTTACTCCACTAATTCTATAGTGTTGTGATTCTCTCCCTGTAAACCAAGCGATAACATTATACAATCGATTAGTATTTGCTGTATTGCAGAACTGTATTTAAATGCTTGCAATCGTGATTATAGCTTGGAGGTAGCCTTTGTTGAAAGGGCCAACAAAATATTTATCTCACACTCGTGAGGAAGTAGTGGATGCACAACGCAAACATAATTACGATGTAGCAAAGGGTAAATAATGATATCTCATTTGGACATGAATTCATAAAAGTATATACGAATATGTAGGTAATGTCAATGTTCTGGAGTTTCTACACTGATCAGTCCATAAAAGAAGGATGCACTTCTCGTAAAAATCGAAGCAAAACGAAAATAAAACAGTAACTGCAAAGTTTCCGTGAAACATATCACACACACTAGAGTGGTTGCCACGAAATTGCTCAATAAAGCCATAATTAGCACATCACCAGTTCAATCAGTTTTGCATTTCAACAACATTCATAATTGAAATTGCTGAAGAACAGGGCAAATAATACCACTATTCTTAAGGTCACGTGATTTCGACCGTCTTTGGTTTTTTCAACGATTGACGCTGGACCGCTAGGGATAGCAGCGATTTATCATCTCCCAGTTATATATAGAATAACAGAGTCAGAACAGACGCTAGTGTTGCTATAAGCTTGTTAAATGAATATTTATTAGTGACAGAGAAAGTATTAATACCAAGAGGTATTTTGCACTAAAAGTCAGGATGAGAGAAACTGTCATAGTAACTACTGCAGTAAAATTTCCTCATAACAGAACTTGCACGATTAAAGTGGGCATAAATATTACCTCGCGGCATTCATACAGCCTCCGTTGGTGTTTCTTACTATATTGGGAAGTATAAGGTTAGATGTAAAATCATATAAAGTGAAAATTTCCAAATATTTATATTAACTCACACACTTAACACATTTAATTCAGCTATACTAGAATATAGTTATTTCTAAACGGTCGATCTCTTAATTGTCACTCTAATAGTACTGTCAGCAGTGAATTAATATTTACGTCCATTGCAGGTACTTCCAGACAAAATAGGCATATAAATCATAATTCCATATGTCGGTATCTTTTATATATATAATATGTAAATAAATAAATATATATACATATATATATATATATATATATATATATATATATATATATATATATATATATATATATATATATATATATATATATATATATATATATATATATATATATATATATATATATATATATATATATATATATATATATATATATATATATATATATATATGTGTATGTATGTATGTATGTATGTATGTATATATATATAATATGTAAATGTAAGATCCAAAGATCAAGGTCTAGGAAGATAGTAAACTTCGAACAGTCCGTAGAAGGGTATGAAAAATCTTTCAGGAACTATGTATATATATATGCTGGGAGAGAGAAAACTGTGTATAAATGCTTGTATGTAGTGAAAACGGGAAAGAAAATGACTGAGACTAAATGTAGTTCTGGAGACCTTTTCTTCTAATCGTTTTGTATTTGTAGACACATTCACAAACTTTTGTAGAGATATCATAGATGTGTCATTCCATAACTTTGCCTACCACAAAATTCAGTATTTCCCACTGAAACAATTGAATTCTTTCGGATCCAGTAGGTTAATATCTACCAGATATTCCAAAATATCATGCGCTAATATTGAACCCAAGATCACATTGTTGAGAGCGAAACATTATATGTTCGTGTTTTTTTCTAAATACATGCAAATCACATGGAGTGCCTGTGCGCGTGTTTGCATGTATGAGTATGCGTACGTCTGTCCACACACACACACACACATATATATATATATATATGTGTATGTATATGCCTCTCTCTCTCTCTATATATATATATATACATGCATACGCATATACACGCACTCGTATATATATATACATATATACACATGTATATATGTGTGCATGTGTGTGTTCGTGTGTGTAAGTGTGTTTGTAAACACACAAAATATATGTATAAAATGAACATAAATAATTTATTTATTCGTATAAGCACACACAGACACATACATACATATTTGCAAATATAAACGTACATCATATACGCTCAAGTGAGCACAAAGATAGACTCAACGGATGTTTCAAGTATAAACACCAATCTACATGTGATTAATCTATTGAATTTATATGCAGGTTATTATGAAGTTAAACTCGGGAATTACACACAGCTTCTGATCATGCATAGATTTCGTAATTTGATTTTTTACCCAAGGTGATTAGATTAAAGTATGTTCGGCATGACTACTCGTTCAAGCTAAGACGTTCGTTTTGGTTATAATTACATTATAACAGCCACGTGTCTTTTCTAAAGACAGGCCTCACGCTAGCACTTCAGCAACAACTGCACTGTTTATAACGCTACTGGTAATAATAATAACCTTGAATGTTAATCAGCATGGTTATATTTGCGAAAGCAAATAACAACAACAATAACAGCAAAACAGGATATAGTCACCGATATTTGTGGATATTTTATGTCTTAAAGAAGTGCCAAATGGAGGAAATTTTCATGCACGTCAAAATAAGATAACTAAATATTTCCACATAGAAATAGGCGAATATTAAATACTTCAGTAGTCTTCAAGTATCGTATAGCATTAACTTGATGCTCAAAAATGCTAGGATCATTACCGAGTAAGGCACTGCTACATTTCATCACATTCTACGACTGTTACAGAAGAAACTACACATGTATGAATTAGGACACTACAAAGAAACTAGTATTTGGTGTTTCCATCTTCAAATAGTAGCCATTTCCTTCTGGTGATATTCAACTTGATAGAAAATGTTTATTATGCATATCAAAAAGACATTACGATAACACGAGATTTAAAGGGACATTACTCATTAAATATCTCATCTATCAAATGGGGTTTGTAGACGCGAATTTTAATCTCAAATTGAGGATGTCTTGTCAATCACAAGTGTAACATCTCCAGCTAATACAGTGAAAGTTATTGGCTCTTTCCCTAACCTAATTATACACTATTACTGTAAAGCCAACTCACACCCAACACACCTAGTCGTACGCACAAGAACTCAAATACACTTGCATATATATGTGTGCGCAGTAATAGTGCGTAATTAGGTTACGCATGTGTGAAATGTAAATCTTGGTGTATTATGTATATATATATATATATATATATATATATATATATATATATACGTGTGTGTGTGTATGTGTATCATTTGCATATGTTTGTGCATATATATATATAAAGAGAGACAGAGATAAAGAGACCGACGGACAGACACACAGGGTATTGACGTTAGAGATTCTCAAATTCTTGTCTAAAGTACACATTTATATATTTTTATTCTTCTCATGTTCTTTCTATAGAATATTTAAATTAACCACTCGGAAAGCATTGCATATTCACACTAAAACCCGACATAGAGGATTAGGATAAGTCATAGGACACTTACGACCTCTGTTTCCTGCCTAGTTGATTAGAAAGTGATTCGCTCGTCATGCATTCTCAAAATGCGATTTTGTCACTACAAGTGGGCGGACAGCGCTAGAGCTCAAATATACGCATATGACATCTAGCACAAACATAATTTCCGTGTGCAGATAAAACTGATAACAGTGATCAGTGCATCCACATCTATTCTTTACTTCACGTGACCTTGTTATTAAACAGTGTGTTTTGTGTATAGAATTATCAGTGCATTATTCATATGCAATATTTAGAAAACGCTATCAGGGATATGCATGTCTTTTTTTTTTAATGATAAATAAGATGGTTCGATTAGAATAATGTTAAAGTAAACCATACCAGCATCAAATTACATCTCAAATATCCAAATTCTATGAAAGTTTTAAAACTGAAACACTTTTCCACAGGTACCAAAATGTATGCATAACTCAACCGACCTCTAATCAAATGTATTTCAGGTGTAGAATGAAACTCACACCGTTTTGAGCATTATTCTAACTATGCCACTTGCCTTATGTATGAGAGCATATGTATGAGACTCTGTGTAACTATAAGGATATATATAGCTGCTTGACAAAGGGTACTTCGGCCAATCGCAGAAACATTATTGCATGCAAATACATCGGCCGCGTTTATTTCATATATCGGATGCATTATTCTATTGCTGTAATTTGTAAATCGGTTAATTTTACACACGCAGAGAGAACAACAATTTAAATAATTAGTCATTCTGCATCGTTGCTCCACCTTTTGAGAAATATAAGCCATATTTTCCATCAAATGACACCTTGCCACCTTAAAAAGAAAAAAGGAAAAAGAAAAGACGAAAGATTGTATACTGCAAAGTGGGTTACCCAATTTCAAAAACAATTTCAAATATAGGTCAGTGTTGATTTAGCCTTGGGTATCAGTGACAGTAACTACAAGATCAAATGCTTAATTCTTAAAACTAATAACAAATTAAATCTTACAAGAGTAATATCCCCAAAATCAAATACTCTATCAGTGATAGATATGGAAATAAAAAAACCTAATATGAATAGATGAATAGAAATTTTACTTTGAGTCAAAATCCATAATAGTATTGAATTAACGGACATCTATAAAAATGTATTTAAACCGTAATTCAAACGATCGGGAAAAAATGAATAATTTTCATAATATAAAACCCAAGTGATAAGATCAAAATATTTGTTATTAAGGACAAATTTGGATACGTCATAAAAATTTAACTAGTTATTTATGAGAGAAAATTTAAAGGCACTACAAAATCTAGAACTTTTCACCTCAGAAAAAGTTAATAAAAATATATTTAAAATCGATATAACTGTTGTTGTATGGCTGAAATTTAGACTTGATCACGGTTAGACCTTCCAACAATCATCACCAATTTTGTTTTTTCATTATTTCCCACTCCCAGTGTATCCACGACTACACTTATCCTTTTTTCATGTTTTTGCAAACCAGCATTTTGTATTTTTAGGCCCAGTGCATCATAGATTGTTTTCATAGTCAGCTTGCATTACCCAAAATGATATTTCAGCTTTAACATTTTCGTTTTCGTTCCTGCTATAAAAAGAAAACATCTCAGATTTTATCTCTCCACGGTTTCATACCGCATAATTCTCTGTGCAAGCTGTTAGTTTGTTTGCTTCTGTGGGTCTAATTAGTATGGACAAAATGGAGGCCCTACTGTAGAGACACAACACACCTTGACAGATATTAGTTACGTCATCTATGAAGACTTGGAGCTGAAGAACCGAAGTATTCAGTCTTGAAATGCTAACGTATTTAGGGATGCTTGAACACTGTATTTAGCTGTTGAGTTTTCTTAACTTTGAATCGACGTCGACTGCTTCCCACGTATTTCCCTCTATTCCAGTTCGGTGTACTATCATTTGTACCAAACTCTATCAAATGCACGTGCATTGTTAAAAAAAACATAAGATATGCATTCTGGAGAACCACAAAGTAGTTTTTTCCATGAGTGAGAGAATTTAAAGTGTCAGGTCTCCTAGGGTTCGGTTCAAAAATGAAATGCACAATATTTATGCATTGTTTGTAACACGGTTTATCTTTAAACTACGGATTGCAGTACGTTACTAAAAATGCTGAATAATTATATGCAGAAATTTCATATGCAGAAATTACAGAGATAATTATCCAACAGTTTGAGATTACACCACAAATAAGTAATATTTATTAAATACAAGTAAGAATGTCTAGTAGTTCCAAAATCCTCTCCTTCAGGACTCTCACAGGAATTTCATCAGTCTGGCAATTTCATCGGGTTTACTATCCACAGTTATCTCTGTGATTATTATTGTTCTTTTTAAGAGCACAAGCTCACACAAGAAGGTAACCAGTTCCGTGGAAACTAAATGTCATCCGAAGGAACATGGCATTTTTCCACAAATGTCTGACAGAAAACAGTGACTTGACCTTTTGCCGTTGTCTTTATTGTCGCATTAACCTCAAAATCAGAGTCGTGAGGGTTGATCTGTTCTTTCAGAGACCTAAAGAAAGACTGAGATAGATAGAGAGAGAGAGAGAGAGACAGACAGACAGACAGACAGACAGAGGGAGGGAGAGAGAGAGGGAGCGTTTGGTTAGGCATGAGTTGTGTACGTAAGTCTATGTAAGTGGTGTGTGTATATATGTGTCTCTCTATGTGTGTGTGTGTGTATTTATGTGTGTGTGTGTGTGTGTGTGAGTGTGTAGTTGTGTATGTGAGTGTGTGTGTATATTATGTTCCTCTCTTTCTAACTGCTAAGATTAAAATATGTCAGTCCTTGTTAACGGCTGACACTGAATATTCCTTTTTTTTTTATTCTCTAATTTACCGTATCTGTTCCGTTCGCAAACATTCATTTGTTTACTGAAGTAATGCTTTTCTTCAATTTACAAAAAAATGTTTGCGTTAAGAGCGACGTTACGCTTCTTAATAGGAGCCCTTCTATATCCAACATGAAACGAAGTTCTACCGCCTGGTCATCCATCTCCTAACCAATATACTTGCGATGAAAGTAACTATGGTTTTACAAACAATCACTTATCACTTTTTAGCTAAAACTTTTGTGTTAAGGACGGCCAGAACGTCCGCTGATTTAAAGCGAGAAAGATACTGTATATATTGACGTATGTAGATAGATAGACATACATATCGATAGATAATTAGACTGATAGAATGATAGATAGATAAATAGAAAAGGATATACAGACAGACAAGAAGATAAGCAGATATGTATTTGTGTATCAGTGTGCATACATACATACATACATACATACATACATACATACATACATACATACATGCATGCATACATAAACACACACGCATAGAAAGAGACAAAAAAGAGGGAAAGAAAAAAGGAGAGCGAGGGAGACGCGCATACGCATATTATTTTGAAAAAGTGGTAGTGAGATAAGTTTGACAGAGAGGTAGATAGATAGATAGATAGAGAGAGAGAGAGAGAGAGAGAGCGAGAGAGAGAGAGAGAGAGAGAGAGAGAGAGAGAGAGAGAGAGTTCTTTACATGCATGGATAATTAGAGATGTGCTATGTAACTAATTCGATTATTTGTCAAAGAAATTTGAGGAATAGTTCTTCTACTTTACACGGATTCTAATAATAGTCTCTTAGGTTTGCTGATGTTTAAAACTACTGGGTGAATGAATGGATCTATTTGATACGAATGTTGACAGGCGGTTTCAAGTCTATGAAGACATCCTGTTTGAATGAATTGGCTACTCACCTATTCATTAAAGACTTGTTCTCGACAGGTCAGGAGTTATGTGATAAAGAATGTCTCATTTGACTTGTATAACCAATCACAACGTTATCTTCGTTTGGGAAGCTTTTGTGTTGGACAGAAGAAAGCAAGTAATAAGGTAGTTGAATGGGTGAACTGAAGTACATTGACAAGAGTAGTATGTGTATAGTGGTGGGTTCTGCGGAGAAAGAAGCGACATTGAAAGGAATAGATTAAAAGAGGAATTGAGAAATTGGAATGAAGATAATTTAGCAACGAATATCGGGAAAACAGCTTGCTTCTATTCACACGTAGGAAAAAATAAATTGAGTGATTTCTTCAAATTGTACATGCATCAAAAATTGAATTAGTTAAGTATTCCCTGAAGTTTTACTAACAAACCTTAATGAGACATATAAATTCAAAGATGGACAGAAAGCTACAGGGTGTGGAGGAAAGTTGAAAAAGTGTAGTCTTCATTATTTGACTGTGGTATTTTATTGACCTCAAAATG
>NC_142937.1:36356355-36368855 GCF_046866305.1 Octopus bimaculoides
TGTCCGCCTGTGTATGTGTAAGCGTTCCTCTTTTACAGTTCTTGTTTAAATTTAGCCGATACAATTACATTATAAAGTCTGCGCACTCATTAAACGTATTTTGTGATACTTAGTTTTAATTCCATACGAAAGATAACGTAGAGGTTTTCTCAGGAATTTTCTGAAAGGAATAAAACTAAACATTTCTAGGTTTTTGCAATAACATTTGATGTTTCACAGCATAAAGTGAAGCTTTTAAAGCTTTGACTTGGATTTAAATTCTGTGACTCCAAACCAGAAAGTATTCACTTCATAACATAAATAAGTTATATTCATAATAGAAAGATACTTCATCTCTATTAATGTTCCTTTCTTTTATAGTACTCAGGATAAATATAAAAATAAGGGATCTAAACTGCTGTGAATGTCCATGCGGAGAAAGTATCAGACATTTATCCAACAAATAAATATTAATTTCTATCCTGCTACTTCACCATCAAGGATTGCAATGGAAGAATCTTTCACGCAGATGCCTGGAAGCATGTAAAGTAAAGTTATTGGTGGTTAATGTTTTGGTTTTTGGTCCCTATCAACAATTACCAATCAAGCTTATGTTCAAAAGAATTTTGCCACAACCATCTGAATCTTTACGGACATGTTCCTTGGACTTCTATTCCATTTTGTTCTCTGCGTACATGTTTTTAAAAGCTGCAATGCGATTAATTCCTATCTCTTGCAAGTATAATGAGCATGTTGATACTGGCTGCTTTGTGCAGTTGCTGATGGTATTTGAAGTAGCGCTGACATCATTCCATACATTGAACCACTAAGGTCTCTTCGTCTACATTGGTTGTAAGACTTCATAACTGTCAGAAATGCTGAATAAAGCGGCTCGCTGTGCGGTAGTAACATCTATACAAATGTTTTCATCCACATGTCATTCAAACCTAAGAAGATTCCAGAATGTCTCAGAGCTATCAATATTTTTCGTGGACATGACATTTTGTTAAATTAATTAATGAAGAAATGTCAAATATAATTTACTGAATACACAGGCATCTTATTGTGGCTTATCGTAAGGTTACACATGTCCTTGAGCTGAATACTATCAATGCGAAGTGAAGTGCAATAACCTTCGTTCACATCAAATTTGCAGTACTAGTTACCTATACAATCAGAAATGCTACACTTCATATGAAGAAAAGTAAGTGATATTGTGTGATTTCCATTTTCACGTTCATAAATGTAATATGCTGCAAGTAAAATTTGTACAATCAAGAATCGTTACTAAGTACAGTGCATTGTCGTACCTGACAATGTTATTAATGTAAATGAGAGTGTCCATCGGTGAAGTTCGACCATGCATCTGGATATATACGATCTGGCCCGGGGAAAATGTGAAAAAGAACATTATGTTGTACATGCATGAAAGTCTTTCTTCTTCACATCATCAATATTTTACACGAGAAAGTCCATCGCGTTAGACTAAGACAGCTTGGTACCAGTGATGTAGCAGGCATTGCTGTCAAAATACAAGCAGCGGAAACAAATACACAAGGCTTCTTGTCCCGAAACTTTAACAGTCTTACCAATCTACTGCCTTGTATTGCTACTTCTGTATTGATGTCGAAAAATGAAAGATAATGTTGATCTCGGCGAGATTTGACCTCAGAGTGAAGGGCTTAGGACAAATACTGCGAGGCACTTTATCGAACTCTCTAACCATTATACCAATTCATCCCCATATTATGAATGAAGTTGAACATCTTACAGGTCAGATTTAGAACTTTTATTTATCTTTATTCAACACACAGCTTCAAATTTTTTGATGAGCTGTACCTCAAATTTTTAGATAAGCTATTTTCTTACCTATTACCTTTCACAGTGCATTAACTTCCAATGTGAAGTGAAACCGTGATTGACGAGAGATGAGAAATGAATCTTCATTTCCCCAATATTTCATTGATATGTTATCAACTCCGATGTTATGAAAAATGAATTTTAACCTCGGAAATGTTAAGGGGAGGCGAAACGATTTGTTGTTTTAGCAATTACCTCAATGTTTAAATTTCATTTCACTAAATAAGATGAAAATCAAATAAGAGAAGAAAATGAGATTCTATGACAATCATGACTTTCTCAAATGTACTGGCAACGGGAATGAATTGATTTATTTTCAGCCAGTAATAAGAACCGTAGACACAGGCTGAGTTAATGGAATTGCTCTTTATTATACAACGCTACTGAAATACTGAGATTCCTAATTTTAAAAGTCTTTACAAAAACTTCAAATATCAAAAGCTTTCATTGATCAATAATTATACACAACCGCTTACAGTATTACCAGTTCTCTCCTCTTTTTAAATCTGTTTCAATGGATTGTGCGTTTCCATGAAAAATGGTATCTCTATTTTAATTGATGTAAAGTAGCATCTTTTTTTTTTAATTTAACAGGTTTTAACTTGTGGCAATATCGTCCATAAATCCATTAAATGTTGTTGTGCAGCTGTTGCTGTTGATGGTGCTATTGTTGTTGTTCTCGTCGTCGTAGTCGTTGTTGTTGTTGCTGCTTGTTGTTGTTGATAGAGTTAACACATTTCAGACGGTGCTTTGATAAAATGCGATTGACAGCTGTGTGATCTTGGTTCTCCTATTGCCTCAACCTCTTAGATCACCCTGTTAGATGCAGTAAAGGGATCTCCCACATGTATAATTCGGATAATGCCACATATTTTATAAAATTTCCTAATTCATCTTCAATATTCCATTTCCTAAACCGATCCTGGCATTAATGTGATTTCATGTTTATTTTAAACAGTTTTCTGCTATAGTTTAAAGATGATAACATTAATTTAGAATCTCATTTCTGGAACCACATTTCTGAAATATTTTCCGATAGCTTTCCAAATTATAATTTATTCGAGTTTATTTTGTATTCTATTATCAGTTCCGACCTGATGAATATTTATTAATTTCAATAAAAGAATTCTCAGCAATTGTTTCGATTGATATTATATAATACGATGAAAATTTCGTCATATAAAATTGGCATACATGTACACACAAGCGTACACACACGCAAATACAAATATATTTATGTATGCATATCTATCTATCTATCTATCTATCTATCTATCTATCTATCTATATATATATATATCTATCTATCTATCTATCTGTCTATCTGTCTATCTATCTATCTATCTATTTATCTGTCTGTCTCTCTGTCTACTTTATTATTACTAAAGCTACGAAAACATCACAAAAATATCACAAAAAACTACTAATGAGAGTTTCACGTTCCCGTACATTGGACAGTTTAGAAAGCGTATTTCTCTACCTCCGGGATTCGTGTACTTTTTTTTGCCAATCTTTCTGTGCTTAATTTGGTGTATATATAAATATATATATCTATGTATATATATATATATATATATATATATATATATATATATATATATATATATATATATATATATATATATATATATATATATATATATATATATATATATATATATATATATATATAAATTTATATATATATATATATATATATATATATATATATATATATATATATATATATATATATACATATATATATATATATATATATATATATATATAATGATTTTCCAGAGGATGTATCGAATTTGAAGTCTCTGTCTCTTTTGAATATGAAAATTTAAAAGTTAAAAACCATATATATATATATATATATATATATATATATATATATATATATAAATGCAGAGTTATTCAAAGAGAAAGAACCAATTTTATTACGCAATTTTCTAATTAGGAAAAGCAATAGAAAATTCCAGCTAGGTCACAAGTATTTATTCTCAATCATTTTTCATTTCCTGTCTTACAAGTGTTCAATGTGGCCACCATCTGCAGACCGGGCAACATCAATGCGATAGGAGAATTCCTCCCAGACGCGTATCAGCATATCACGATCCACTGAGTAGTTCTTTGCCTGTTTCGTTGAATGCTCTATCGAAGATTCTCCATTTCCATTCTATGTCAATATTTTCTGGAATCGACTCAAGCGAAGCAAATGTATTCTTTAGTTCCATAATGAAGTTGCTTTTGACATGTGGATAAACGTCTGGGAGGAATTCTCCTATCGCATTGATGTTGCCCGGACTACAGATGGTGGCAACATTGAACACTTGTAAGATAAGAAATAAAAGTTGATTTTTGTGAGTAAATACTTGTGACTTAGTAGGAGTTTTGTATTGCTTTTCCTTATTAAAATATTGCGTAATGAAGTCGGTTCATTCCTTTTGAATAACTCTGCATATATATATATATATATATATATATATATATATATATATATATATATATATATATATATATATATATGAGTATATATATGTACATATATAACATATATACGCACATATACACAACTATCGACACCGCTGCTAGACACTTTCGTTTGCTACTGCTATATTTATGTGCTTTTAGACGCGATACATGTACACAAAATACTTTAACAATTTGAATAGCTCAGGATGCAGCGTTTCTACTGTATATCTGTGTTAAGCGTGATACACAGAAAACTGTTCTAAACTAATATTGCATCTATCGCTTATATACATGCATGCATGCATACATACATGCATTGATACATACATACATACATACACACATACATACATACATACACATACATACATACATACATACATACATACATACATACATACATACATACATATGTATATCTACATCTATCCATGAAACTTCTTCGCATAGTATTAGAAGTAGGATCGTGGTAGTAGAATTATCAGACACCATTATAATAGTTTGAAGCAGGATTCCCAAGCGTGACCAACTGAGCTTATGGATATTTTGTGCAAAAATCTCGACCCTGTTTTATCCTTAGGTCTCCTACTTGTTGACTTGGCTTAAAGAATCTAATTGCAATTTTTTCTGCGATATTTAAATCACGTGTCCAGAATTCGGCGTACTAGAGAGACACCTTTATCACTGAGCTATGCAGTCGGTCAAGTAACGTTATGCCAGAGATTTTTCAGAAGATCCCCATTTCTGTCATGTGTATTTGCAATCCTTCATTTTTCGCTATTAAACAATATTCATGTTTATATGTATGGATTGGTACGTGGACAGAATTGAAACAATAGAAAATACAGCTCTTTTACCAATATCTCTAGTTCTGAGGACCGCTTGCTATGGCAGGTGCATTACTGTGCCAGCACCTACAATTCTAGCAGCAGATTCAGCCTCTTGCTTCGCATCACTCGTGAATACGTTTCTCAGATAATTCAGCTTTTCTACTTGCCTCAGTGATACTTCCATAACATTCTCAGCTTACTGGGAAGACTTGCATGAGAGAAACTGTTTCCTCACTATCATGCAACACTCAACAGAGAATTCATGCGGGACATACCGTGGAAAAATACCACGTCATGCCAATATTCTCACGATTTCTCGAAGTTTTGCCGTAGGATTCGTATATAGTAGTTGTATGTGTGTGTATATATTGTATGCTTATTATACACAAAATTCCATCTTCCAATTTTCATAAGCATCCGGACATCAGCATCAAGAAGGTCGGAGCAACGAAGTGCTATATGAAGGTTTTCTATGCAATTATATTCCTATAGCCTAAGTAAAATGTACTCTCTTTTCTGTCTACACGTTATACCACTTGTTAAATTTATCCGGTTTGCGCGCGCGCGCACACACACACGCACACAAACACACACCAGCACACATGTATACACACTCACATGCACGCAACGCAATCACATCATACACACACAACTCTCTCTCTCTCTCTCTTTCTATCATGTATCTATCAATCTATCTATCTATCTATCTATCTATCTATCTATCTATATATATATATATATATATATATATATATATATATATATATATATATGTATGTATGTATGTATATGTATATATATATATATATATATATATATATATATATATATATATATATACATATATATATATATATATATATATATATATATATATATATATATATATATATATATATATATATATATATATATATATATATAAATATATATATATATATATATGTATATATATATATAAATATATATATGTATATGTGAATATATAAATATATATATATATCTATGTATATGATACTGTGTTGTATCTACTATTTCAAAACTTGCTTCATGGGAATGTTCTAAAGATATTCATAGTCTAATGACCTAAAGGGTTACGGGATTGATTACTGCCCATCTTATTAATGTATTATAAATTCCATCATATATGTTAGAAATAATTATTATTAATGTTAGAAACAATCATTAATTCCATCATATTTCAATATCCCGACGTATCGTGATAGTGTAATGGAATTACACATAATTTTGTTGCACAGTTAGTGTCAGTCGAGACATGAATGATGGCATGGGCTCTGTGTTGGAGGAGCTGCATCAGTGATTAAATGAATCGCTATTTCATTCGGGATTACTGAATCAAAGTATAACTGTTTGGAACTATCTGTTTTATAAAGCTTTAAGTTGTACGCACGCACACACATACAC
This sequence comes from Octopus bimaculoides, assembly GCF_046866305.1. NCBI lineage: Eukaryota > Metazoa > Mollusca > Cephalopoda > Octopoda > Octopodidae > Octopus > Octopus bimaculoides. Next base: position 36,362,910 of record NC_142937.1, read on the forward strand.
ACACACACATACACATACACACACACACACTCACACACACACATGAACACACGCAGGCACATATACATATACGCAAACACAAACATATGCATGTAATTTAAAGCTTCATATATATGATATATATATATATATATATATATATATATATAAATATATACACACTCACACCTATATATAAACTCGTACATGCACTCATATTGTAGTAGTAAACATATTGCTGTAGGGAGCATGCTCTACTCCGATGCTACATCTAGAGATATGATTGCATTTAAAGTAATTTTCAGGCTTAACTGGTGTAGCAGTATATAAAAAGTTGCATCTGATTTGTAGCCATTTTGTCTTACATAGTTTCAGGGCATCCGGGTAGAAGACACATGTCAAATTTCCAAACAGTAAATTCGAATATCAACCGTTATAATTATTCCTCCAAATTCTTAAATACTTTGTTATATACAGTGAATTGCTTGACACGGGTGATCGTTGTGAAAAAAAAAAAGAAAAACAGAATCTAAATCCATAATACGTTACTACTCTCGATCTAACCTTTCAGAGAAAGAGTAATGGTTTTCTATTAAAAATCACAATAACTAAAATTTTGCGAGAGGGGTTAGTTGATTACGTCGACCCAGTGTTCAGCTGGTACTTTATTCTAATCGATCCTGAAAGGATGAAAGGTGAAGTCGAGCTGATAGGAATTTGAGCTCAAAACATGAAGATAGACAAATTACCTCCAAGTATTGTGTTTGGTTTGATTGACACTTTCGTTAGGCGAAAAAATAAACGACATAATGCTAATTGTTAGGATGAAAATTGAGTATGCAAAGACATTTCTGTATTTGCATTGCTAATAAACTTGTACAAATATACTTAATTTTATACGTTTTAAAATATTACTCTGAGATGCACAAACCGACTAGACGGAAGTTATTTCCTACATACATAGCTCTTAACTTTCTCCCGTAGCAAAAGCAATTTCGCACAATCCCTAGAACGAGAATTTTCATTACCTAACAAATTTGAACCTACAAAATTTGGAAGCGGATCAATGTATATTACATGTAGAAAGTATTTGATCTTTTGTTTCTTCTGGACACCATATTTATTCTCTGCTATTCCTGGTTATATTCAGCTAGATAAATTTTACGATTTTTCCATTCCAAGTTTTGTGTATACCTTTTTCTTTACACAGTTTGCTATGAGTTTTTCCCAAAACTAAATTAATAGTGTACAACATGACTAAATGTTTGTTTGTACAGCAATATATGATAGATGTTATCTATATTCTACTTCAATGTAGATATGTGAAGCTTGTGAGAGAGGATTCTTAGTATATTGCCTTAAATATACGTGATCTGATGAATAAGTACTCGGACTATGGCCATAATAACGAAGCTAAAGCAGACAGAGTAAAGCCACTTGGTTCAGATTAACTTTGAACTCTGCCGTTCTTGTCCGCTAAGTTTTAATGTTCTAGCTCACATACGATCTTATAGTCAGACTTATCTTTTTTATTCATTCGAGTGAGCGATAAAAGAAATGTTACTAGTGTACAAAAGATGAATAATTCAATCTCTCATAAAAGTATCGTAGTTGGTTAACAAAGTAAGATATCAGTTATGCGATATTCATAATTTCTTGTTGAAGATGTGGTTGAAGCTGCTTATTCCTGAAATCATTTTGAATTTAGGAGCCACAGAAGCAATGCCGTTGCAAATGTTCTCACGCCACATTTGCAACATGAATAGCGTATGAAGGATAATTATGCAATGTTGTTTCTCTCTTTTACCAGTGAGCTTCGACTGCCATTTCTAAAACTTTCAACTAACACACACAGCTTCTCACATTCATTCTTTCTCTCCATTTGTATTTGTACATTTTCAAGAATTGTCAAAACTATATCAATTATTGAGTATTTTCACGATAGATTACATTACTGCCGCTATTATTGCCTTTTATCCTTTCGAGGGGTCGATAAAGTAGGTACCACTGTAATTGTATGCTCGATGTGATCGACTTCCCCTCCTCCCTACAATATCCAGACCTTGTGCTTTTAGTAGAAAGGATTATTTACCTTTTTAAATGTTTACTGGTTATGGTGAACAATTTTTGCTTATATATGGCCATGTACATATCTCGAGGAATATATTTACATCTAAGAGCATTATACACAGATGCACACACAAAATAACATAGAAACATGTAGACATATATGTACATTGTTGCGTTACAGTGTATTATGTGTGTATCTACATATACATCACTGTATGTACGTACAAATTATAGGTATCAAAACTTATTTCGTAAATATATGGCAGGTTGTAGTGCAACGAACTCAAATGCTACATATGCACATGTGTGCATTGTGTATGTATGTCAGAGTATATACATGTATACATATGCATATACATAAACATACGCATGCACACACACATACGTAGTATATATATGTATTTGCAAATATTTATACACACACACACACACACACACACACACACACACACACACACACATATATATATATATATATGTATATATATATATATATATATATATATATATATATATATATATATATATATATATAAACATCTATGTAATATGTAACTGCAAACATAGATACACAAACATACAATATGAATACACACACACACACACACACATACACAACATACACACATACATATATATATATATATATATGCACATCTACACTGCAAAAAGACTGAAATTATTTCACATGCGATATAACTTTGTACAAATCAATTCTCTGTAAATGAAGGTTGCGTGGTATTTTAGAACGCAAATCGAATAAAGGAGTGACTCACTACTCAGTCAGCAATTCATATAAGCACATGCATCCGTATACATACACACATACGTGCGTGTATGCATGTATCTATATAAATATATGTGTGTATGTGCATATATACATATATATCTGTATGTAAATATATATATGTATATATATATATATATATATATATATATATATATATATATATATATATATATATATATATATATATATATATATATATATATATATATATATATATATATATATATATATATATATATATATATATATATATATATATATATATATATATATATATATATATATATATATCTTGGGACAAGCTGACATTTGAATTCGGGAAAATTGGATTATTCACGAAAGCATTCCATTGGAAGTTATATCCATTCAGAAACTGAATATGATAAACTAATTTTACACTTTTGTTATATATTAACGAGCTTTTTTATCTTCCTCTACACTGATTTGTTTCGCATTTGACAGTACAAATGCACTTGTTGTAGAAAATAACTATAAGTTCCCTATATAGATCTTTGCACACATATACACAATTAAACATACGTGCGTAAATTTATATATATATATACGTATATATAGGCAAACGCGTGGCTGTGTGGTAAGAAGTTTACTTCTCGACCACATGGTTCCATATTCACTCCTACTGCCTGGCACCTTGGGCAACTATCTTGTACTGTAGCTTCGGCCTACCAAAGCCTTCTGAGTGGATTTTGTGGACGGAAACAGAGAGAACCCGGCCATATATATATGTATGTGTGTATGTACGTATGTATGTATGTATGTATGTATGGATGGATGGATGGATGGATGGATGGATGGTTGCATGGATGGATGGATGGTTGAATGGATGGATAGATGGATGGATGGATGGATGGATGGATGGATGGATGGATATACATGCATGCATGTATGTATATACTTATGTTGGCGTGTCATTTTGTCTATGTTTGTCTCCAGCAACGCTTGGCAACTAGTGTTGGTGTGTTTACGTCACCGTCACTTGGTGACTCGGCCAAGTGTACAGGAGTGGCTGTGTGTTAAGAGTCATGTTTCCCAACCACATGATTCCGGGTTCAGTCCCACTGCATGGCAACTTGGGCAAATGCCTTCTACTATAGCCTTGGTCCGACCAAGGCTTTGTGAGTGGATTTGGTAGACAAAAACTGAAAGAAGCCCGTTGTATATATGTGTGTGTGTTTGTGTTGTTTGTCCCCCACTATCGCTTGACAAGCGGTCGGGTAAAAGGGATTGATAGAATAAGTAATAGGCTTACAAAGAATACGGTGTGTGGTCTATTTGTTTGACTAAAGGCGGTGCTCCAGCATTGCTGCAGTGAAATTATTGAAACAGAATAATTAATGAATAAAAGAATATATATAATTCATATATGTGTGTGCGAGTGTGTTATGTGTGTGTATGCGTGTGCGTATGCGTGTGCATATGTGAATGTCTGTGTGTATTTGTGTGGGTGTATATTTGATTTGTGCATGTGTATGCCCGTATGTTATATGCCATACTTGTCTGTAAGTTTATATAGTATTTGAAGGACAATAATACTCATAATTTCTAAACAGATAGTAAATTACGAATTTCGAACTCTCGTGCATCATGAATATATATATATATATATATCCTTGGCTTCTTCAAACATTTACTGAAGTTTCCACGCAAAGATAGAATTTGTTTCTGCTAATACTCTACATCGGAACATATACATTCCAACACACACTAACTTATCCAGGCATCGTTCGTAGTATACCGTTATTGGCACTGACAGCCCATTTCCTTGACAAATCTATAAACGCAACTTCCGGATTTTTTAATGTCAGTTACAAAAGTATTTTGGCACGAATATCGCTGTTCGTGAATTTGCATCCAATTCTCTTTCCAAACTCTGAAATAGAATTCATATGTTGAAATATTAGTATGTGACGTATAAATATTATAATACTGTTTCGATTTGTTACTTAATTCTGGTGATATATAAAGAGAAACTCCCTAGATGCCCTCAGTGCGATTTCCTGTTATTTTGTTCTAGCTCTCTCACTGTATATATATAAACACAAACAGACATACCGACACACACCAATACACACACTCACCGACACAAACAAGCACATACAAACACATATGGTAATAAATACATACATGTATATATATGTGTGTATGTGCACTTCAGTATGGAAGGTCTTCGCTACAGTAACTGTCTTGGAAAGGAAATCCTCTTTCTTGAGAATGTGGGAGAAAAACAACAGACCTACTCTGGCATCAACGGACAATAATATATATTTCTCTGCGTTGTTGTGTTTCACCTGCTCCTGATACCAAATCATCTCTCGTTTACAGTACACTTAATATGGCAGGTTTACTATGTCAGCAGCAAAGAATACGTTTCCATGCAAGAGCTATGCTTTGTCAAGCTATTTTTTTACGGTTTTAAATAGTTTCCTTCAGTTTCAATATAATATGAGAAAAAGAAATGCCTTCTTCCATATCTACTGATACATTTTTGCATACTCGTACATACACACGCGCATACGCACATACCTATGAATATATGAATACATATACACACACACACAAATATAATATATACATAGATACATATGTTTATATATATGCACATACGTGCATACATACATACACACACACTGATACACACATATCTACATGCATATACATATGCATAAGTACATGTATATATATATATATATATATATATATATATATATATATATATATATATATATATATATATATATATATATATATATATATGTATATATATATATATTTATACATATATATTTATTTATTTATACACACAAACACACACATATACACACACACACACACACACACACACAAATATATATATATAAAATGTATTGTTCCGTTTTTAGAGGCGTATGAAAAGAAACAATTTTCATCCAATGTGAGAGATAAGAATCATTTAATATACACTGGATTTAAATTCGGGCCACTAATAGATTCCTACCGAGAATTCACGATGCTCTGAGAAGCTTGTATAGGTCGTATAGCTTGTCGAGTGCCTCAAGGCCAACTTGTAGACTTAAATGTACAACATGGCTCGTGCATTTAAAACTAAA